>NW_027441205.1:0-125000 GCF_949628215.1 Phalacrocorax aristotelis | reverse complement strand
CATCCCAGTTCCCTCTAAGTACATCCCAGTACTTCACAGTTCCCTCCCAGCACATCCCAGTACGTCCCAGTTCCCCTCAGTACATAACACTTCCCTCCCTGTACATAACAGTACATCCCAGTGTCCTCACACTACGTCCCAGTTCCCTCACAGTACATCCCAGTTCCCTACCAGTACATCCCAGTTCCCTCCCAGTTCCTTCCCAGTACATAACAGTTACCTCCCAGTACATCCCAGTAGATCCTGGTACATCCCAAATCCATGCCAGTTCCACCCGGTACAACCCAGTACAAGCCTGTACATCCTAGTTCCTCCACGGTACATCCCTGTGCATCCCCGCACATTGTAGTGCCTCCCAGTACATCCCAGGTCCCTCCCAGTACTGGGAGGGACCTGGGATGTACTGGGAGGGAACTGGGATGTACTGGGATGTAATGGGACGGAACTGGGATGTAATGGGACGGAACTGGGAAAGAAGTGGTAGTGAACCGGGAGGGAATTGGGATGTATGGGGATGAACTGGTAGGGAACTGGGATGTACTGGCATGGAACGGGGATGTATTGGGATGTACAGGAACGGAACTGGAATGTACTGCGATGTACTGGGATGTACTGGGAGCAAATTGGAATTTACTGGGATGTACTGGGAGGAAACTGGGATATACTGGGTGGAAACTGGAATATACTGGGAGGCACTGGGAGGGAAGTGGGTGTCAACTGGGACATTCCAGTTTCCTCCCAGTACATCCCAGTTCCCTACCAGTGCAGCCCAGTACATCCCAGATCCCTCCCAGTCCGTCCCAGTTCCCTCCCAGTCCGTCCCAGTTCCCTCCCAGTACATCCCAGTTCCCTCACAGTTCACACACAGTTCACTCCCAGTTCCATTCCAGTACATCCCAGTACATGCCAGTTGCCTCCAAGTTTCCTCTAAGTACATCCCAGTACTTCAAAGTTCCATCCCAGTACATCCCAGTACCTCCCACTCCGTCCCAGTACATCCCAGTTCCCTCCCAGTACATCCTACTACATACCAGTTCCCTCCCAGTTCACTCCCAGTACACAACAGTTACCTCCCAGTACGTCCCAGTTCCCTCCCAGTACGTCCCAGTACATCCCAGTTCCGTCCCAGTTCCCTACCAGTGCGTCCTAGTTCCCTCCCAGTACGTCCCAGTTCCCTCTTAGTCCATTCCAGTTCCCTCCAGTATATCCCAGTACATCCCAGTTCCCTCCAGTACATCTCAGTTCCCTCACAGTTCACACACAGTTCACTACCAGTTCCATTCCAGTACATCCCAGTACATGCCAGTTCCCTCCCAGTACATCCCAGTTCCCTCACAGTTCACACACAGTTCACTCCCAGTTCCATTCCAGTACATCCCAGTACATGCCAGTTCCCTCCCAGTACATCACACTACATCCCAGTTCCCTCCCAGTTCCTGCTAAGTACACCCCAGTACTTCACAGTTCCCTCCCAGCACATCCCAGTACGTCCCAGTTCCCCTCAGTACATAACACTTCCCTCCCAGTACATACCAGTACATCCCAGTGTCCTCACAGTACGTCCCAGTTCCCTCCCAGTACATCCCAGTTCCCTCCCAGTCCGTCCCAATCCCCTCCCAGTACATCCCAGTTCCCTCCCAGTATGTCCCAGTACATCCCAGTTCCCTCCCAGTAAATCCCAGTTCCCTCCCAGTTCCCTCCCACTACATCCCAGTTCCCTCCCAGTACATACCAGTTCCCTCCCAGTACATCCCAGTACATCCTGGTACATCCCAGTTCCCACACAGTACATCCTACTACATACCAGTTCACTCCCAGTACATCCCAGTTCCATCCCAGTACATCCCAGTTCCCTCCCAGTTCCTTCCCAGTACATAACAGTTACCTCCCAGTACATCCCAGTACATCCCAGTACATCCTGGTACATCCCAAATCCCTGCCAGTTCCACCCGGTACAACCCAGTACAAGCCTGTACATCCTAGTTCCTCCACAGTACATCCCAGGGCATCCCCGCACATTGTAGTGCCTCCCAGTACATCCCAGTTCCCTCCCAGTACTGGGAGGGACCTGGGATGTACTGGGAGGGACCTGGGATGTACTGGGATGTAATGGGACGGAACTGGGATGTATTGGGAGGCACTGGGAAAGAAGTGGTAGTGAACCGGGAGGGAATTGGGATGTACGGGGATGAACTGGTAGGAAACTGGGATGTACTGGCATGGAACGGGGATGTATTGGGATGTACAGGAACAGAACTGGAATGTACTGCGATGTACTGGGAGCAAACTGGGATTTACTGGGATGTACTGGGAGGAAACTGGGATATACTGGGAGGAAACTGGCATATACTGGGAGGAAACTGGGAGGGAAGTGGGTGTCAACTGGGACATTCCAGTTTCCTCCCAGTACATCCCAGTTCCCTACCAGTGCAGCCCAGTACATCCCAGTTCCCTCCCAGTCCGTCCCAATCCCCTCCCAGTCCATCCCAGTTCCCTGCCAGTATGTCCCAGTACATCCCAGTTCCCTCCCAGTACATCCCAGTTCCCTCCCAGTACATCCCAGTTCCCTCCCAGTTCCCTCCCACTACATCCCAGTACATCCCAGTTCCCTCCCAGTACATACCAGTTCCCTCCCAGTACATCCCAGTTCCCTCCCGGTACATCCCAGTTCGCACCCAGTACATCCTACTACATACCAGTTCCCTCCCAGTTCACTCCCAGTACATCCCAGTACGTCCCAGTTCCCCTCAGTACATGACACTTCCCTCCCAGTACATAACAGTACATCCCAGTGTCCTCACAGTACGTCCCAGTTCCCTCCCAGTACATCCCAGTTCCCTACCAGTACATCCCAGTTCCCTCCCTGTTCCTTCCCAGTACATAACAGTTACCTCCCAGTACATCCCAGTAGATCCTGGTACATCCCAAATCCCTGCCAGTTCCACCCGGTACAACCCAGTACAAGCCTGTACATCCTAGTTCCTCCACAGTACATCCCAGGGCATCCCCGCACATTGTAGTGCCTCCCAGTACATCCCAGTTCCCTCCCAGTACTGGGAGGGACCTGGGATGTACTGGAAGGGAACTGGGATGTACTGGGAGGGAAGTGGGATGTGCTGGGATGTAATGGGACGGAACTGGGATGTAATGGGACGGAACTGGGAAAGAAGTGGTAGTGAACCGGGAGGGAATTGGGATGTACGGGGATGAACTGGTAGGGAACTGGGATGTACTGGCATGGAACGGGGATGTATTGGGATGTACAGGAACAGAACTGGAATGTACTGCGATGTACTGGGATGTACTGGCAGCGAGCTGGGATTTACTGGGATGTACTGGGAGGAACTGGGATATACTGGGAGGAAACTGGGATATACTGGGAGGCATTGGGAGGGAAGTGGGTGTCAACTGGGACATTCCAGTTTCCTCCCAGTACATCCCAGTTCCCTACCAGTGCAGCCCAGTACATCCCAGTTCCCTCCCAGTCCGTCCCAATCCCCTCCCAGTCCATCCCAGTTCCCTGCCAGTATGTCCCAGTACATCCCAGTTCCCTCCCAGTACATCCCAGTTCCCTCCCAGTACATCCCAGTTCCCTCCCAGTTCCCTCCCACTACATCCCAGTACATCCCAGTTCCCTCCCAGTACATACCAGTTCCCTCCCAGTACATCCCAGTTCCCTCCCGGTACATCCTGGTACATCCCAGTACATCCTACTACATACCAGTTCCCTCCCAGTTCACTCCCAGTACATCCCAGTACTTCACAGTTCCCTCCCAGTACATCCCAGTACGTCCCAGTTCCCCTCAGTACATAACACTTCCCTCCCAGTACATACCAGTACATCCCAGTGTCCTCACAGTACGTCCCAGTTCCCTCACAGTACATCCCAGTTCCCTACCAGTACATCCCAGTTCCCTCCCTGTTCCTTCCCAGTACATAACAGTTACCTCCCAGTACATCCCAGTAGATCCTGGTACATCCCAAATCCCTGCCAGTTCCACCCGGTACAACCGAGTACAAGCCTGTACATCCTAGTTCCTCCACAGTACATCCCAGGGCATCCCCGCACATTGTAGTGCCTCCCAGTACATCCCAGTTCCCTCCCAGTACTGGGAGGGACGTGGGATTAACTGAGAGGGACCTGGGATGTACTGGGAGGGACCTGGGATGTACTGGGAGGGACCTGGGATGTACTGGGATGTAATGGGACGGAACTGGGATGTAATGGGACGGAACTGGGAAAGAAGTGGTAGTGAACCGGGAGGGAACTGGAATGTACGGGGATGAACTGGTTGGGAACTGGGATGTACTGGCATGGAACGGGGATGTATTGGGATGTACAGGAACGGAACTGGAATGTACTGCGATGTACTGGGATGTACTGGGAGCGAACTGGGATTTACTGGGATGTACTGGGAGGAAACTGGGATATACTGGGAGGCACTGGGAGGGAAGTGGGTGTCAACTGGGACATTCCAGTTTCCTCCCAGTACATCCCAGTTCCCTACCAGTGCATCCCAGTACATCCCAGATCCCTCACAGTACATCCCAGTTCCCTCACAGTTCACACACAGTTCACTCCCAGTTCCATTCCAGTACATCCCAGTACATGCCACTTTCCTCCAAGTAAATCCCAGTTCCCTCCCACTACATCCAAGTTCCCTCCCACTTCCCTCTAAGTACATCCCAGTACTTCACAGTTCACTCCCAGTACATCCCAGTTCCCCCTCGGTACATAACAGTTCCCTCCCAGTACACCCCAGTACATCCCAGTTCCCTCCCAGTATGTCCCACTACATCCCAGTTCCCTCCCAGTCCATCCCAGTTCCCTCCCAGTAAATCCCAATTCCCAACACTTTCCACCCAGTACATCCCAGTTCCCTCTAAGTACATCCCAATACTTCATAGTTCCCTCCCAGCACGTCCCAGTACGTCCCAGTTCCCCTCAGTACATAACAATTCCCTCCCAGTACATACCAGTACATCCCAGTGTCCTCACAGTACATCCCAGTTCCCTACCAGTACATCCCAGTTCTCTCCCAGTTCACTCCCAGTACACAACAGTTACCTCCCAGTACATCCCAGTACATCCCAGTAGATCCTGGTACATCCCAAATCCCTGCCAGTTCCACCCGGTACAACCCAGTACAAGCCTGTACATCCTAGTTCCTCCACAGTACATCCCAGGGCATCCCCGCACATTGTAGTGCCTCCCAGTACATCCCAGTTCCCTCCCAGTACTGGGAGGGACCTGGGATGTACTGGGAGGGAACTGGGACGTACTGGGAGGGAACTGGGATGTACTGGGATGTAATGGGACGGAACTGGGATGTATTGGGAGGCACTGGGAAAGAAGTGGTAGTGAACCGGGAGGGAATTGGGATGTACTGGGATGAACTGGTAGGAAACTGGGATGTACTGGCATGGAACGGGGATGTATTGGGATGTACAGGAACAGAACTGGAATGTACAGCGATGTACTGGGATGTACTGGCAGCGAGCTGGGATTTACTGGGATGTACTGGGAGGAAACTGGGATATACTGGGAGGAAACTGGGATATACTGGGAGGAAACTGGGAGGGAAGTGGGTGTCAACTGGGACATTCCAGTTTCCTCCCAGTACATCCCAGTTCCCTACCAGTGCAGCCCAGTACATCCCAGTTCCCTCCCAGTCCGTCCCAATCCCCTCCCAGTCCATCCCAGTTCCCTGCCAGTATGTCCCAGTACATCCCAGTTCCCTCCCAGTACATCCCAGTTCCCTCCCAGTACATCCCAGTTCCCTCCCAGTTCCCTCCCACTACATCCCAGTACATCCCAGTTCCCTCCCAGTACATACCAGTTCCCTCCCAGTACATCCCAGTTCCCTCCCGGTACATCCCAGTTCCCACCCAGTACATCCTACTACATACCAGTTCCCTCCCAGTTCACTCCCAGTACATCCCAGTACTTCACAGTTCCCTCCCAGTACATCCCAGTACGTCCCAGTTCCCCTCAGTACATAACACTTCCCTCCCAGTACATACCAGTACATCCCAGTGTCCTCACAGTACGTCCCAGTTCCCTCCCAGTACATCCCAGTTCCATCCCAGTATATCCCAGTTACCTCCCTGTTCCTTCCCAGTACATAACAGTTACCTCCCAGTACATCCCAGTAGATCCTGGTACATCCCAAATCCCTGCCAGTTCCACCCGGTACAACCCAGTACAAGCCTGTACATCCTAGTTCCTCCACAGTACATCCCAGGGCATCCCCGCACATTGTAGTGCCTCCCAGTACATCCCAGGTCCCTCCCAGTACTGGGAGGGAACTGGGATGTACTGGGAGGGACCTGGGATGTACTGGGAGGGAACTGGGATGTGCTGGGATGTAATGGGACGGAACTGGGATGTAATGGGACGGAACTGGGAAAGAAGTGGTAGTGAACTGGGAGGGAATTGGGATGTACTGGGATGAACTGGTAGGGAACTGGGATGTACTGGCATGGAACGGGGATGTATTGGGATGTACAGGAACGGAACTGGAATGTACTGCGATGTACTGGGATGTACTGGGAGCAAACTGGGATTTACTGGGATGTACTGGGAGGAAACTGGGATATACTGGGAGGCACTGGGAGGGAAGTGGGTGTCAACTGGGACATTCCAGTTTCCTCCCAGTACATCCCAGTTCCCTACCAGTGCAGCCCAGTACATCCCAGATCCCTCCCAGTACATCCCAGTTCCCTCCCAGTCCGTCCCAGTACATCCCAGTACATCCCAGTTCCCTCACAGTACATCCCAGTTCCCTCACAGTTCACACACAGTTCACTCCCAGTTCCATTCCAGTACATCCCAGTACATGCCACTTTCCTCCAAGTAAACCCCAGCTCCCTCCCACTACATCCAAGTTCCCTCCCACTTCCCTCTAAGTACATCCCAGTACTTCACAGTTCACTCCCAGTACATCCCAGTTCCCCCTCGGTACATAACAGTTCCCTCCCAGTACACCCCAGTACATCCCAGTTCCCTCCCAGTATGTCCCACTACATCCCAGTTCCCTCCCAGTCCATCCCAGTTCCCTCCCAGTAAATCCCAATTCCCAACACTTTCCACCCAGTACATCCCAGTTCCCTCCCAGTACATACCAGTTCCCTCCCAGTACATCCCTGCACTTCACAGTTCCCCCCCAGTTCCCTCCCAGTTCCCTCCCAGTACATCCCAGTTCCCTCTAAGTACATCCCAATACTTCATAGTTCCCTCCCAGCACGTCCCAGTACGTCCCAGTTCCCCTCAGTACATAACACTTCCCTCCCAGTACATACCAGTACATCCCAGTGTCCTCACAGTACATCCCAGTTCCCTACCAGTACATCCCAGTTCTCTCCCAGTTCACTCCCAGTACACAACAGTTACCTCCCAGTACATCCCAGTACATCCCAGTAGATCCTGGTACATCCCAAATCCCTGCCAGTTCCACCCGGTACAACCCAGTACAAGCCTGTACATCCTAGTTCCTCCACAGTACATCCCAGGGCATCCCCGCACATTGTAGTGCCTCCCAGTACATCCCAGTTCCCTCCCAGTACTGGGAGGGACCTGGGATGTACTGGGAGGGAACTGGGACGTACTGGGAGGGAACTGGGATGTGCTGGGATGTAATGGGACGGAACTGGGATGTAATGGGACGGAACTGGGAAAGAAGTGGTAGTGAACCGGGAGGGAATTGGGATGTACGGGGATGAACTGGTAGGGAACTGGGATGTACTGGCATGGAACGGGGATGTATTGGGATGTACAGGAACGGAACTGGAATGTACTGCGATGTACTGGGATGTACTGGGAGCAAACTGGGATTTACTGGGATGTACTGGGAGGAAACTGGGATATACTGGGAGGAAACTGGGATATACTGGGAGGCATTGGGAGGGAAGTGGGTGTCAACTGGGACATTCCAGTTTCCTCCCAGTACATCCCAGTTCCCTACCAGTGCAGCCCAGTACATCCCAGTTCCCTCCCAGTCCGTCCCAATCCCCTCCCAGTACATCCCAGTTCCCTGCCAGTATGTCCCAGTACATCCCAGTTCCCTCCCAGTACATCCCAGTTCCCTCCCAGTACATCCCAGTTCCCTCCCAGTTCCCTCCCAGTACATCCCAGTACATCCCAGTTACCTCCCAGTACATACCAGTTCCCTCCCAGTACATCCCAGTACATCCTGGTACATCCCAGTTCCCACCCAGTACATCCTACTACATACCAGTTCCCTCCCAGTTCACTCCCAGTACATCCCAGTACTTCACAGTTCCCTCCCACTACATCCCAGTACGTCCCAGTTCCCCTCAGTACATAACACTTCCCTCCCAGTACATACCAGTACATCCCAGTGTCCTCACAGTACGTCCCAGTTCCCTCCCAGTACATCCCAGTTCCATCCCAGTATATCCCAGTTACCTCCCTGTTCCTTCCCAGTACATAACAGTTACCTCCCAGTACATCCCAGTAGATCCTGGTACATCCCAAATCCCTGCCAGTTCCACCCGGTACAACCCAGTACAAGCCTGTACATCCTAGTTCCTCCACAGTACATCCCAGGGCATCCCCGCACATTGTAGTGCCTCCCAGTACATCCCAGGTCCCTCCCAGTACTGGGAGGGAACTGGGATGTACTGGGAGGGACCTGGGATGTACTGGGAGGGAACTGGGATGTGCTGGGATGTAATGGGACGGAACTGGGATGTAATGGGACGGAACTGGGAAAGAAGTGGTAGTGAACTGGGAGGGAATTGGGATGTACTGGGATGAACTGGTAGGGAACTGGGATGTACTGGCATGGAACGGGGATGTATTGGGATGTACAGGAACGGAACTGGAATGTACTGCGATGTACTGGGATGTACTGGGAGCAAACTGGGATTTACTGGGATGTACTGGGAGGAAACTGGGATATACTGGGAGGCACTGGGAGGGAAGTGGGTGTCAACTGGGACATTCCAGTTTCCTCCCAGTACATCCCAGTTCCCTACCAGTGCAGCCCAGTACATCCCAGATCCCTCCCAGTACATCCCAGTTCCCTCCCAGTCCGTCCCAGTACATCCCAGTACATCCCAGTTCCCTCACAGTACATCCCAGTTCCCTCACAGTTCACACACAGTTCACTCCCAGTTCCATTCCAGTACATCCCAGTACATGCCACTTTCCTCCAAGTAAACCCCAGCTCCCTCCCACTACATCCAAGTTCCCTCCCACTTCCCTCTAAGTACATCCCAGTACTTCACAGTTCACTCCCAGTACATCCCAGTTCCCCCTCGGTACATAACAGTTCCCTCCCAGTACACCCCAGTACATCCCAGTTCCCTCCCAGTATGTCCCACTACATCCCAGTTCCCTCCCAGTCCATCCCAGTTCCCTCCCAGTAAATCCCAATTCCCAACACTTTCCACCCAGTACATCCCAGTTCCCTCCCAGTACATACCAGTTCCCTCCCAGTACATCCCAGCACTTCACAGTTCCCCCCCAGTTCCCTCCCAGTTCCCTCCCAGTACATCCCAGTTCCCTCTAAGTACATCCCAATACTTCATAGTTCCCTCCCAGCACGTCCCAGTACGTCCCAGTTCCCCTCAGTACATAACACTTCCCTCCCAGTACATACCAGTACATCCCAGTGTCCTCACAGTACATCCCAGTTCCCTACCAGTACATCCCAGTTCTCTCCCAGTTCACTCCCAGTACACAACAGTTACCTCCCAGTACATCCCAGTACATCCCAGTAGATCCTGGTACATCCCAAATCCCTGCCAGTTCCACCCGGTACAACCCAGTACAAGCCTGTACATCCTAGTTCCTCCACAGTACATCCCAGGGCATCCCCGCACATTGTAGTGCCTCCCAGTACATCCCAGTTCCCTCCCAGTACTGGGAGGGACCTGGGATGTACTGGGAGGGAACTGGGACGTACTGGGAGGGAACTGGGATGTACTGGGATGTAATGGGACGGAACTGGGATGTAATGGGACGGAACTGGGATGTATTGGGAGACACTGGGAAAGAAGTGGTAGTGAACCGGGAGGGAATTGGGATGTACGGGGATGAACTGGTAGGAAACTGGGATGTACTGGCATGGAACGGGGATGTATTGGGATGTACAGGAACAGAACTGGAATGTACTGCGATGTACTGGGAGCAAACTGGGATTTACTGGGATGTACTGGGAGGAAACTGGGATATACTGGGAGGAAACTGGGATATACTGGGAGGCACTGGGAGGGAAGTGGGTGTCAACTGGGACATTCCAGTTTCCTCCCAGTACATCCCAGTTCCCTACCAGTGCAGCCCAGTACATCCCAGTTCCCTCCCAGTCCGTCCCAATCCCCTCCCAGTACATCCCAGTTCCCTGCCAGTATGTCCCAGTACATCCCAGTTCCCTCCCAGTAAATCCCAGTTCCCTCCCAGTACATACCAGTTCCCTCCCAGTACATCCTGGTACATCCCAGTTCCCACCCAGTACATCCTACTACATACCAGTTCCCTCCCAGTTCACTCCCAGTACATCCCAGTACTTCACAGTTCCCTCCCAGTACATCCCAGTACGTCCCAGTTCCCCTCAGTACATAACACTTCCCTCCCAGTACATACCAGTACATCCCAGTGTCCTCACAGTACGTCCCAGTTCCCTCCCAGTACATCCCAGTTCCATCCCAGTACATCCCAGTTCCCTACCTGTTCCTTCCCAGTACATAACAGTTACCTCCCAGTACATCCCAGTAGATCCTGGTACATCCCAAATCCCTGCCAGTTCCACCCGGTACAACCCAGTACAAGCCTGTACATCCTAGTTCCTCCACAGTACATCCCAGGGCATCCCCGCACATTGTAGTGCCTCCCAGTACATCCCAGTTCCCTCCCAGTACTGGGAGGGAACTGGGATGTACTGGGAGGGACCTGGGATGTACTGGGAGGGAACTGGGATGTACTGGGATGTAATGGGACGGAACTGGGATGTATTGGGAGGCACTGGGAAAGAAGTGGTAGTGAACCGGGAGGGAACTGGTATGTACGGGGATGAACTGGTAGGAAACTGGGATGTACTGGCATGGAACGGGGATGTATTGGGATGTACAGGAACAGAACTGGAATGTACAGCGATGTACTGGGATGTACTGGCAGCGAGCTGGGATTTACTGGGATGTACTGGGAGGAACTGGGATATACTGGGAGGAAACTGGGATATACTGGGAGGCATTGGGAGGGAAGTGGGTGTCAACTGGGACATTCCAGTTTCCTCCCAGTACATCCCAGTTCCCTACCAGTGCAGCCCAGTACATCCCAGTTCCCTCCCAGTCCGTCCCAATCCCCTCCCAGTACATCCCAGTTCCCTGCCAGTATGTCCCAGTACATCCCAGTTCCCTCCCAGTACATACCAGTTCCCTCCCAGTTCCCTCCCACTACATCCCAGTACATCCCAGTTCCCTCCCAGTACATCCCAGTTCCCTCCCAGTACATCCCAGTTCCCTCCCGGTACATCCCAGTTCGCACCCAGTACATCCTACTACATACCAGTTCCCTCCCAGTTCACTCCCAGTACATCCCAGTACTTCACAGTTCCCTCCCAGTACATCCCAGTACGTCCCAGTTCCCCTCAGTACATAACACTTCCCTCCCAGTACATAACAGTACATCCCAGTGTCCTCACAGTACGTCCCAGTTCCCTCACAGTACATCCCAGTTCCCTACCAGTACATCCCAGTTCCCTCCCAGTTCACTCCCAGTACATAACAGTTACCTCCCAGTACATCCCAGTACATCCCAGTAGATCCTGGTACATCCTAAATCCCTGCCAGTTCCACCCGGTACAACCCAGTACAAGCCTGTACATCCTAGTTCCTCCACAGTACATCCCAGGGCATCCCCGCACATTGTAGTGCCTCCCAGTACATCCCAGTTCCCTCCCAGTACTGGGAGGGACCTGGGATGTACTGGGAGGGAACTGGGACGTACTGGGAGGGAACTGGGATGTACTGGGATGTAATGGGACGGAACTGGGATGTATTGGGAGGCACTGGGAAAGAAGTGGTAGTGAACCGGGAGGGAATTGGGATGTACGGGGATGAACTGGTAGGAAACTGGGATGTACTGGCATGGAACGGGGATGTATTGGGATGTACAGGAACGGAACTGGAATGTACTGCGATGTATTGGGATGTACTGGCAGCGAGCTGGGATTTACTGGGATGTACTGGGAGGAAACTGGGATATACTGGGAGGCACTGGGAGGGAAGTGGGTGTCAACTGGGACATTCCAGTTTCCTCCCAGTACATCCCAGTTCCCTACCAGTGCATCCCAGTACATCCCAGATCCCTCCCAGTACATCCCAGATCCCTCCCAGTCTGTCCCAGTACATCCCAGTACATCCCAGTTCCCTCACAGTACATCCCAGTTCCCTCACAGTTCACACACAGTTCACTCCCAGTTCCATTCCAGTACATCCCAGTACATGCCACATTCCTCCAAGTAAATCCCAGTTCCCTCCCACTACATCCAAGTTCCCTCCCGGTACATCCCAGTTCCCTCCCAGTAAATCCCAATTCCCAACACTTTCCACCCAGTCCATCCCAGTTCCCTCCCAGTACAACCCAGTTCCCTCTAAGTACATCCCAGTACTTCACAGTTCCCTCCCAGTACACAACAGTTACCTCCCAGTACATCCCAGTACATCCCAGAAGATCCTGGTACATCCCAAATCCCTGCCAGTTCCACCCGGTACAACCCAGTACAAGCCTGTACATCCTAGTTCCTCCACGGTACATCCCAGGGCATCCCCGCACATTGTAGTGCCTCCCAGTACATCCCAGGTCCCTCCCAGTACTGGGAGGGAACTGGGATGTACTGGGAGGGAACTGGGATGTACTGGGAGGGACCTGGGATGTACTGGGATGTAATGGGACGGAACTGGGATGTATTGGGAGGCACTGGGAAAGAAGTGGTAGTGAACCGGGAGGGAATTGGGATGTACGGGGATGAACTGGTAGGAAACTGGGATGTACTGGAATATAACGGGGATGTATTGGGATGTACAGGAACGGAACTGGAATGTACGGCGATGTATTGGCATGTACTGGGAGCGAACTGGGATTTACTGGGATGTACTGGGAGGAAACTGGGATATACTGGGAGGAAACTGGGAGGGAAGTGGGTGTCAACTGGGACATTCCAGTTTCCTCCCAGTACATCCCAGTTCCCTACCAGTGCAGCCCAGTACATCCCAGATCCCTCCCAGTCCCTCCCAGTACATCCCAGTACATCCCAGTTCCCTCACAGTACATCCCAGTTCCCTCCCAGTTCACACACAGTTCACTCCCAGTTCCATTCCAGTACATCCCAGTACATGCCTGTTGCCTCCCAGTTTCCTCTAAGTACATCCCAGTACTTCAAAGTTCCCTCCCAGTACATCCCAGTTCCCTCCCAGTACATCCCAGTACTTCACAGTTCACTCCCACTACATCCCAGTACGTCCCAGTTCCCCCTTGGTACATAACACTTCCCTCCCAATACATCCAAGTTCCCTCCCAGTACATCCCAATCCCCTCCCAGTACATCCCAGTTCCCTGCCAGTATGTCCCAGTACATCCCAGTTCCCTCCCAGTACATACCAGTTCCCTCCCAGTACATCCCAGTTCCCTCCCAGTTCCCTCCCACTACATCCCAGTTCCCTCCCAGTACATACCAGTTCCCTCCCAGTACATCCTGGTACATCCCAGTTCCCACCCAGTACATCCTACTACATACCAGTTCCCTCCCAGTTCACTCCCAGTACATCCCAGTACTTCACAGTTCCCTCCCAGTACATCCCAGTACGTCCCAGTTCCCCTCAGTACATAACACTTCCCTCCCAGTACATAACAGTACATCCCAGTGTCCTCACAGTACGTCCCAGTTCCCTCCCAGTACATCCCAGTTTACTCCCAGTACATCCCAGTTCCCTCCCTGTTCCTTCCCAGTACATAACAGTTACCTCCCAGTACATCCCAGTACATCCCAGTAGATCCTGGTACATCCCAAATCCCTGCCAGTTCCACCCGGTACAACGCAGTACAAGCCTGTACATCCTAGTTCCTCCACAGTACATCCTAGGGCATCCCCGCACATTGTAGTGCCTCCCAGTACATCCCAGTTCCCTCCCAGTACTGGGAGGGACCTGGGATGTACTGGAAGGGAACTGGGATGTACTGGGAGGGACCTGGGATGTACTGGGATGTAATGGGACGGAACTGGGATGTAATGGGACGGAACTGGGAAAGAAGTGGTAGTGAACCGGGAAGGAACTGGAATGTACGGGGATGAACTGGTTGGGAACTGGGATGTACTGGCATGGAACGGGGATGTATTGGGATGTACAGGAACGGAACTGGAATGTACTGCGATGTACTGGGATGTACTGGCAGCGAACTGGGATTTACTGGGATGTACTGGGAGGAAACTGGGATATACTGGGAGGCACTGGGAGGGAAGTGGGTGTCAACTGGGACATTCCAGTTTCCTCCCAGTACATCCCAGTTCCCTACCAGTGCATCCCAGTACATCCCAGATCCCTCACAGTACATCCCAGTTCCCTCACAGTTCACACACAGTTCACTCCCAGTTCCATTCCAGTACATCCCAGTACATGCCACTTTCCTCCAAGTAAATCCCAGTTCCCTCCCACTACATCCAAGTTCCCTCCCACTTCCCTCTAAGTACATCCCAGTACTTCACAGTTCACTCCCAGTACATCCCAGTTCCCCCTCGGTACATAACAGTTCCCTCCCAGTACACCCCAGTACATCCCAGTTCCCTCCCAGTATGTCCCACTACATCCCAGTTCCCTCCCAGTCCATCCCAGTTCCCTCCCAGTAAATCCCAATTCCCAACACTTTCCACCCAGTACATCCCAGTTCCCTCCCAGTACATCCCAGTTCCCTCTAAGTACATCCCAGTGCTTCACAGTTCCCTCCCAGTTCACTCCCAGTTCCCTCCCAGTACATCCCAGTTCCCTCTAAGTACATCCCAATACTTCATAGTTCCCTCCCAGCACGTCCCAGTACGTCCCAGTTCCCCTCAGTACATAACAATTCCCTCCCAGTACATACCAGTACATCCCAGTGTCCTCACAGTACATCCCAGTTCCCTCCCAGTACATCCCAGTTCTCTCCCAGTTCACTCCCAGTACACAACAGTTACCTCCCAGTACATCCCAGTACATCCCAGTAGATCCTGGTACATCCCAAATCCCTGCCAGTTCCACCCGGTACAACCCAGTACAAGCCTGTACATCCTAGTTCCTCCACAGTACATCCCAGGGCATCCCCGCACATTGTAGTGCCTCCCAGTACATCCCAGGTCCCTCCCAGTACTGGGAGGGAACTGGGATGTACTGGGAGGGACCTGGGATGTACTGGGAGGGACCTGGGATGTACTGGGATGTAATGGGACGGAACTGGGATGTAATGGGACGGAACTGGGAAAGAAGTGGTAGTGAACTGGGAGGGAATTGGGATGTACTGGGATGAACTGGTAGGGAACTGGGATGTACTGGCATGGAACGGGGATGTATTGGGATGTACAGGAACAGAACTGGAATGTACAGCGATGTATTGGCATGTACTGGCAGCGAGCTGGGATTTACTGGGATGTACTGGGAGGAAACTGGGATATACTGGGAGGAAACTGGGATATACTGGGAGGCATTGGGAGGGAAGTGGGTGTCAACTGGGACATTCCAGTTTCCTCCCAGTACATCCCAGTTCCCTACCAGTGCAGCCCAGTACATCCCAGTTCCCTCCCAGTCCGTCCCAATCCCCTCCCAGTACATCCCAGTTCCCTGCCAGTATGTCCCAGTACATCCCAGTTCCCTCCCAGTACATACCAGTTCCCTCCCAGTCCATCCCAGTACATCCTGGTACATCCCAGTTCCCACCCAGTACATCCTACTACATACCAGTTCCCTCCCAGTTCACTCCCAGTACATCCCAGTACTTCACAGTTCCCTCCCAGTACATCCCAGTACGTCCCAGTTCCCCTCAGTACATAACACTTCCCTCCCAGTACATACCAGTACATCCCAGTGTCCTCACAGTACATCCCAGTTCCCTCCCAGTACATCCCAGTTCCCTACCAGTACATAACAGTTACCTCCCAGTACATCCCAGTAGATCCTGGTACATCCCAAATCCCTGCCAGTTCCACCCGGTACAACCCAGTACAAGCCTGTACATCCTAGTTCCTCCACAGTACATCCCAGGGCATCCCCGCACATTGTAGTGCCTCCCAGTACATCCCAGTTCCCTCCCAGTACTGGGAGGGACCTGGGATGTACTGGGAGGGACCTGGGATGTACTGGGATGTAATGGGACGGAACTGGGATGTAATGGGACGGAACTGGGATGTATTGGGAGGCACTGGGAAAGAAGTGGTAGTGAACCGGGAGGGAATTGGGATGTACGGGGATGAACTGGTAGGGAACTGGGATGTACTGGCATGGAACGGGGATGTATTGGGATGTACAGGAACAGAACTGGAATGTACAGCGATGTATTGGCATGTACTGGCAGCGAGCTGGGATTTACTGGGATGTACTGGGAGGAAACTGGGATATACTGGGAGGAAACTGGGATATACTGGGAGGCATTGGGAGGGAAGTGGGTGTCAACTGGGACATTCCAGTTTCCTCCCAGTACATCCCAGTTCCCTACCAGTGCAGCCCAGTACATCCCAGTTCCCTCCCAGTCCGTCCCAATCCCCTCCCAGTCCATCCCAGTTCCCTGCCAGTATGTCCCAGTACATCCCAGTTCCCTCCCAGTACATCCCAGTTCCCTCCCAGTACATCCCAGTTCCCTCCCAGTTCCCTCCCACTACATCCCAGTTCATCCCAGTTCCCTCCCAGTACATACCAGTTCCCTCCCAGTACATCCCGGTACATCCTGGTACATCCCAGTTCCCACCGAGTACATCCTACTACATACCAGTTCCCTCCCAGTTCACTCCCAGTACATCCCAGTACTTCACAGTTCCCTCCCAGTACATCCCAGTACGTCCCAGTTCCCCTCAGTACATAACACTTCCCTCCCAGTACATACCAGTACATCCCAGTGTCCTCACGGTACGTCCCAGTTCCCTCCCAGTACATCCCAGTTCCCTCCCAGTTCACTCCCAGTACATAACAGTTACCTCCCAGTACATCCTAGTAGATCCTAGGACATTTCAAATCCCTGCCAGTTCCACCCGGTACAACCCAGTACAAGCCTGTACATCCTAGTTCCTCCACAGTACATCCCAGGGCATCCCCGCACATTGTAGTGCCTCCCAGTACATCCCAGTTCCCTCCCAGTACTGGGAGGGACCTGGGATGTACTGGGAGGGAACTGGGACGTACTGGGAGGGAACTGGGATGTACTGGGATGTAATGGGACGGAACTGGGATGTATTGGGAGGCACTGGGAAAGAAGTGGTAGTGAACCGGGAGGGAATTGGGATGTACGGGGATGAACTGGTAGGAAACTGGGATGTACTGGCATGGAACGGGGATGTATTGGGATGTACAGGAACAGAACTGGAATGTACTGCGATGTACTGGGAGCAAACTGGGATTTACTGGGATGTACTGGGAGGAAACTGGGATATACTGGGAGGAAACTGGGATATACTGGGAGGAAACTGGGAGGGAAGTGGGTGTCAACTGGGACATTCCAGTTTCCTCCCAGTACATCCCAGTTCCCTACCAGTGCAGCCCAGTACATCCCAGTTCCCTCCCAGTCCGTCCCAATCCCCTCCCAGTACATCCCAGTTCCCTGCCCGTATGTCCCAGTACATCCCAGTTCCCTCCCAGTACATACCAGTTCCCTCCCAGTACATCCCAGTTCCCTCCCAGTTCCCTCCCACTACATCCCAGTACATCCCAGTTCCCTCCCAGTACATACCAGTTCCCTCCCGGTACATCCCAGTTCCCACCCAGTACATCCTACTACATACCAGTTCCCTCCCAGTTCACTCCCAGTACATCCCAGTACTTCACAGTTCCCTCCCAGTACATCCCAGTACGTCCCAGTTCCCCTCAGTACATAACACTTCCCTCCCAGTACATACCAGTACATCCCAGTGTCCTCACAGTACGTCCCAGTTCCCTCCCAGTATATCCCAGTTCCCTACCAGTACATCCCAGTTACCTCCCTGTTCCTTCCCAGTACATAACAGTTACCTCCCAGTACATCCCAGTAGATCCTGGTACATCCCAAATCCCTGCCAGTTCCACCCGGTACAACCCAGTACAAGCCTGTACATCCTAGTTCCTCCACAGTACATCCCAGGGCATCCCCGCACATTGTAGTGCCTCCCAGTACATCCCAGGTCCCTCCCAGTACTGGGAGGGACCTGGGATGTACTGGGAGGGAACTGGGACGTACTGGGAGGGACCTGGGATGTACTGGGATGTAATGGGACGGAACTGAGATGTAATGGGACGGAACTGGGAAAGAAGTGGTAGTGAACCGGGAGGGAATTGGGATGTACGGGGATGAACTGGTAGGGAACTGGGATGTACTGGCATGGAACGGGGATGTATTGGGATGTACAGGAACAGAACTGGAATGTACAGCGATGTATTGGCATGTACTGGCAGCGAGCTGGGATTTACTGGGATGTACTGGGAGGAAACTGGGATATACTGGGAGGAAACTGGGATATACTGGGAGGCATTGGGAGGGAAGTGGGTGTCAACTGGGACATTCCAGTTTCCTCCCAGTACATCCCAGTTCCCTACCAGTGCAGCCCAGTACATCCCAGTTCCCTCCCAGTCCGTCCCAATCCCCTCCCAGTACATCCCAGTTCCCTGCCAGTATGTCCCAGTACATCCCAGTTCCCTCCCAGTACATACCAGTTCGCTCCCAGTACATCCCAGTTCCCTCCCAGTTCCCTCCCACTACATCCCAGTACATCCCAGTTCCCTCCCAGTACATCCCAGTTCCCTCCCAGTACATCCTACTACATACCAGTTCCCTCCCAGTTCACTCCCAGTACATCCCAGTACTTCACAGTTCCCTCCCAGTACATCCCAGTACGTCCCAGTTCCCCTCAGTACATAACACTTCCCTCCCAGTACATAACAGTACATCCCAGTGTCCTCACAGTACGTCCCAGTTCCCTCACAGTACATCCCAGTTCCCTACCAGTACATCCCAGTTCCCTCCCTGTTCCTTCCCAGTACATAACAGTTACCTCCCAGTACATCCCAGTAGATCCTGGTACATCCCAAATCCCTGCCAGTTCCACCCGGTACAACCCAGTACAAGCCTGTACATCCTAGTTCCTCCACAGTACATCCCAGGGCATCCCCGCACATTGTAGTGCCT
This sequence comes from Phalacrocorax aristotelis, assembly GCF_949628215.1. NCBI lineage: Eukaryota > Metazoa > Chordata > Aves > Suliformes > Phalacrocoracidae > Phalacrocorax > Phalacrocorax aristotelis. Next base: position 105,646 of record NW_027441205.1, on the reverse strand, counting down.
CCCAGTACATCCCAGTTCCCTCCCAGTACTGGGAGGGACCTGGGATGTACTGGAAGGGAACTGGGATGTACTGGGAGGGACCTGGGATGTACTGGGATGTAATGGGACGGAACTGGGATGTAATGGGACGGAACTGGGAAAGAAGTGGTAGTGAACCGGGAGGGAATTGGGATGTACGGGGATGAACTGGTAGGAAACTGGGATGTACTGGAATATAACGGGGATGTATTGGGATGTACAGGAACGGAACTGGAATGTACGGCGATGTATTGGCATGTACTGGGAGCGAACTGGGATTTACTGGGATGTACTGGGAGGAAACTGGGATATACTGGGAGGAAACTGGGAGGGAAGTGGGTGTCAACTGGGACATTCCAGTTTCCTCCCAGTACATCCCAGTTCCCTACCAGTGCAGCCCAGTACATCCCAGATCCCTCCCAGTCCCTCCCAGTACATCCCAGTACATCCCAGTTCCCTCACAGTACATCCCAGTTCCCTCCCAGTTCACACACAGTTCACTCCCAGTTCCATTCCAGTACATCCCAGTACATGCCTGTTGCCTCCCAGTTTCCTCTAAGTACATCCCAGTACTTCAAAGTTCCCTCCCAGTACATCCCAGTTCCCTCCCAGTACATCCCAGTACTTCACAGTTCACTCCCACTACATCCCATTACGTCCCAGTTCCCCCTTGGTACATAACACTTCCCTCCCAATACATCCAAGTTCCCTCCCAGTACATCCCAATCCCCTCCCAGTACATCCCAGTTCCCTGCCAGTATGTCCCAGTACATCCCAGTTCCCTCCCAGTACATACCAGTTCCCTCCCAGTACATCCCAGTTCCCTCCCAGTTCCCTCCCACTACATCCCAGTTCCCTCCCAGTACATACCAGTTCCCTCCCAGTACATCCTGGTACATCCTGGTACATCCCAGTTCCCACCCAGTACATCCTACTACATACCAGTTCCCTCCCAGTTCACTCCCAGTACATCCCAGTACTTCACAGTTCCATCCCAGTACATCCCAGTACGTCCCAGTTCCCCTCAGTACATAACACTTCCCTCCCAGTACATAACAGTACATCCCAGTGTCCTCACAGTACGTCCCAGTTCCCTCCCAGTACATCCCAGTTCCCTACCAGTACGTCCCAGTTCCCTCCCAGTTCACTCCCAGTACATAACAGTTACCTCCCAGTACATCCCAGTACATCCCAGTAGATCCTGGTACATCCCAAATCCCTGCCAGTTCCACCCGGTACAACCGAGTACAAGCCTGTACATCCTAGTTCCTCCACAGTACATCCCAGGGCATCCCCGCACATTGTAGTGCCTCCCAGTACATCCCAGTTCCCTCCCAGTACTGGGAGGGACCTGGGATGTACTGGGAGGGAACTGGGACGTACTGGGAGGGAACTGGGATGTACTGGGATGTAATGGGACGGAACTGGGATGTATTGGGAGACACTGGGAAAGAAGTGGTAGTGAACCGGGAGGGAATTGGGATGTACGGGGATGAACTGGTAGGAAACTGGGATGTACTGGCATGGAACGGGGATGTATTGGGATGTACAGGAACAGAACTGGAATGTACTGCGATGTACTGGGAGCAAACTGGGATTTACTGGGATGTACTGGGAGGAAACTGGGATATACTGGGAGGAAACTGGGATATACTGGGAGGCACTGGGAGGGAAGTGGGTGTCAACTGGGACATTCCAGTTTCCTCCCAGTACATCCCAGTTCCCTACCAGTGCAGCCCAGTACATCCCAGTTCCCTCCCAGTCCGTCCCAATCCCCTCCCAGTACATCCCAGTTCCCTGCCAGTATGTCCCAGTACATCCCAGTTCCCTCCCAGTAAATCCCAGTTCCCTCCCAGTACATACCAGTTCCCTCCCAGTACATCCTGGTACATCCCAGTTCCCACCCAGTACATCCTACTACATACCAGTTCCCTCCCAGTTCACTCCCAGTACATCCCAGTACTTCACAGTTCCCTCCCAGTACATCCCAGTACGTCCCAGTTCCCCTCAGTACATAACACTTCCCTCCCAGTACATAACAGTACATCCCAGTGTCCTCACAGTACGTCCCAGTTCCCTCCCAGTACATCCCAGTTTACTCCCAGTACATCCCAGTTCCCTCCCTGTTCCTTCCCAGTACATAACAGTTACCTCCCAGTACATCCCAGTACATCCCAGTAGATCCTGGTACATCCCAAATCCCTGCCAGTTCCACCCGGTACAACGCAGTACAAGCCTGTACATCCTAGTTCCTCCACAGTACATCCCAGGGCATCCCCGCACATTGTAGTGCCTCCCAGTACATCCCAGTTCCCTCCCAGTACTGGGAGGGACCTGGGATGTACTGGAAGGGAACTGGGATGTACTGGGAGGGACCTGGGATGTACTGGGATGTAATGGGACGGAACTGGGATGTAATGGGACGGAACTGGGAAAGAAGTGGTAGTGAACCGGGAGGGAACTGGAATGTACGGGGATGAACTGGTTGGGAACTGGGATGTACTGGCATGGAACGGGGATGTATTGGGATGTACAGGAACGGAACTGGAATGTACTGCGATGTACTGGGATGTACTGGCAGCGAACTGGGATTTACTGGGATGTACTGGGAGGAAACTGGGATATACTGGGAGGCACTGGGAGGGAAGTGGGTGTCAACTGGGACATTCCAGTTTTCTCCCAGTACATCCCAGTTCCCTACCAGTGCATCCCAGTACATCCCAGATCCCTCACAGTACATCCCAGTTCCCTCACAGTTCACACACAGTTCACTCCCAGTTCCATTCCAGTACATCCCAGTACATGCCACTTTCCTCCAAGTAAATCCCAGTTCCCTCCCACTACATCCAAGTTCCCTCCCACTTCCCTCTAAGTACATCCCAGTACTTCACAGTTCACTCCCAGTACATCCCAGTTCCCCCTCGGTACATAACAGTTCCCTCCCAGTACACCCCAGTACATCCCAGTTCCCTCCCAGTATGTCCCACTACATCCCAGTTCCCTCCCAGTCCATCCCAGTTCCCTCCCAGTAAATCCCAATTCCCAACACTTTCCACCCAGTACATCCCAGTTCCCTCCCAGTACATACCAGTTCCCTCTAAGTACATCCCAGTACTTCACAGTTCCCTCCCAGTTCACTCCCAGTTCCCTCCCAGTACATCCCAGTTCCCTCTAAGTACATCCCAATACTTCATAGTTCCCTCCCAGCACGTCCCAGTACGTCCCAGTTCCCCTCAGTACATAACAATTCCCTCCCAGTACATACCAGTACATCCCAGTGTCCTCACAGTACATCCCAGTTCCCTCCCAGTACATCCCAGTTCTCTCCCAGTTCACTCCCAGTACACAACAGTTACCTCCCAGTACATCCCAGTACATCCCAGTAGATCCTGGTACATCCCAAATCCCTGCCAGTTCCACCCGGTACAACCCAGTACAAGCCTGTACATCCTAGTTCCTCCACAGTACATCCCAGGGCATCCCCGCACATTGTAGTGCCTCCCAGTACATCCCAGGTCCCTCCCAGTACTGGGAGGGAACTGGGATGTACTGGGAGGGAACTGGGACGTACTGGGAGGGAACTGGGATGTACTGGGATGTAATGGGACGGAACTGGGATGTATTGGGAGGCACTGGGAAAGAAGTGGTAGTGAACCGGGAGGGAATTGGGATGTACTGGGATGAACTGGTAGGAAACTGGGATGTACTGGCATGGAACGGGGATGTATTGGGATGTACAGGAACAGAACTGGAATGTACAGCGATGTATTGGCATGTACTGGCAGCGAGCTGGGATTTACTGGGATGTACTGGGAGGAAACTGGGATATACTGGGAGGAAACTGGGATATACTGGGAGGCATTGGGAGGGAAGTGGGTGTCAACTGGGACATTCCAGTTTCCTCCCAGTACATCCCAGTTCCCTACCAGTGCAGCCCAGTACATCCCAGTTCCCTCCCAGTCCGTCCCAATCCCCTCCCAGTACATCCCAGTTCCCTGCCAGTATGTCCCAGTACATCCCAGTTCCCTCCCAGTACATACCAGTTCCCTCCCAGTCCATCCCAGTACATCCTGGTACATCCCAGTTCCCACCCAGTACATCCTACTACATACCAGTTCCCTCCCAGTTCACTCCCAGTACATCCCAGTACTTCACAGTTCCCTCCCAGTACATCCCAGTACGTCCCAGTTCCCCTCAGTACATAACACTTCCCTCCCAGTACATACCAGTACATCCCAGTGTCCTCACAGTACATCCCAGTTCCCTCCCAGTACATCCCAGTTCCCTACCAGTACATAACAGTTACCTCCCAGTACATCCCAGTAGATCCTGGTACATCCCAAATCCCTGCCAGTTCCACCCGGTACAACCCAGTACAAGCCTGTACATCCTAGTTCCTCCACAGTACATCCCAGGGCATCCCCGCACATTGTAGTGCCTCCCAGTACATCCCAGTTCCCTCCCAGTACTGGGAGGGACCTGGGATGTACTGGGAGGGACCTGGGATGTACTGGGATGTAATGGGACGGAACTGGGATGTAATGGGACGGAACTGGGATGTATTGGGAGGCACTGGGAAAGAAGTGGTAGTGAACCGGGAGGGAATTGGGATGTACGGGGATGAACTGGTAGGGAACTGGGATGTACTGGCATGGAACGGGGATGTATTGGGATGTACAGGAACAGAACTGGAATGTACAGCGATGTATTGGCATGTACTGGCAGCGAGCTGGGATTTACTGGGATGTACTGGGAGGAAACTGGGATATACTGGGAGGAAACTGGGATATACTGGGAGGCATTGGGAGGGAAGTGGGTGTCAACTGGGACATTCCAGTTTCCTCCCAGTACATCCCAGTTCCCTACCAGTGCAGCCCAGTACATCCCAGTTCCCTCCCAGTCCGTCCCAATCCCCTCCCAGTACATCCCAGTTCCCTGCCAGTATGTCCCAGTACATCCCAGTTCCCTACCAGTACATACCAGTTCCCTCCCAGTACATCCCAGTTCCCTCCCAGTTCCCTCCCACTACATCCCAGTACATCCCAGTTCCCTCCCAGTACATACCAGTTCCCTCCCAGTACATCCCGGTACATCCTGGTACATCCCAGTTCCCACCGAGTACATCCTACTACATACCAGTTCCCTCCCAGTTCACTCCCAGTACATCCCAGTACTTCACAGTTCCCTCCCAGTACATCCCAGTACGTCCCAGTTCCCCTCAGTACATAACACTTCCCTCCCAGTACATACCAGTACATCCCAGTGTCCTCACGGTACGTCCCAGTTCCCTCCCAGTACATCCCAGTTCCCTCCCAGTTCACTCCCAGTACATAACAGTTACCTCCCAGTACATCCTAGTAGATCCTAGGACATTTCAAATCCCTGCCAGTTCCACCCGGTACAACCCAGTACAAGCCTGTACATCCTAGTTCCTCCACAGTACATCCCAGGGCATCCCCGCACATTGTAGTGCCTCCCAGTACATCCCAGTTCCCTCCCAGTACTGGGAGGGACCTGGGATGTACTGGGAGGGAACTGGGACGTACTGGGAGGGAACTGGGATGTACTGGGATGTAATGGGACGGAACTGGGATGTATTGGGAGGCACTGGGAAAGAAGTGGTAGTGAACCGGGAGGGAATTGGGATGTACGGGGATGAACTGGTAGGAAACTGGGATGTACTGGCATGGAACGGGGATGTATTGGGATGTACAGGAACAGAACTGGAATGTACTGCGATGTACTGGGAGCAAACTGGGATTTACTGGGATGTACTGGGAGGAAACTGGGATATACTGGGAGGAAACTGGGATATACTGGGAGGAAACTGGGAGGGAAGTGGGTGTCAACTGGGACATTCCAGTTTCCTCCCAGTACATCCCAGTTCCCTACCAGTGCAGCCCAGTACATCCCAGTTCCCTCCCAGTCCGTCCCAATCCCCTCCCAGTACATCCCAGTTCCCTGCCCGTATGTCCCAGTACATCCCAGTTCCCTCCCAGTACATACCAGTTCCCTCCCAGTACATCCCAGTTCCCTCCCAGTTCCCTCCCACTACATCCCAGTACATCCCAGTTCCCTCCCAGTACATACCAGTTCCCTCCCGGTACATCCCAGTTCCCACCCAGTACATCCTACTACATACCAGTTCCCTCCCAGTTCACTCCCAGTACATCCCAGTACTTCACAGTTCCCTCCCAGTACATCCCAGTACGTCCCAGTTCCCCTCAGTACATAACACTTCCCTCCCAGTACATACCAGTACATCCCAGTGTCCTCACAGTACGTCCCAGTTCCCTCCCAGTATATCCCAGTTCCCTACCAGTACATCCCAGTTCCCTCCCTGTTCCTTCCCAGTACATAACAGTTACCTCCCAGTACATCCCAGTAGATCCTGGTACATCCCAAATCCCTGCCAGTTCCACCCGGTACAACCCAGTACAAGCCTGTACATCCTAGTTCCTCCACAGTACATCCCAGGGCATCCCCGCACATTGTAGTGCCTCCCAGTACATCCCAGTTCCCTCCCAGTACTGGGAGGGACCTGGGATGTACTGGGAGGGAACTGGGACGTACTGGGAGGGACCTGGGATGTACTGGGATGTAATGGGACGGAACTGGGATGTAATGGGACGGAACTGGGAAAGAAGTGGTAGTAAACCGGGAGGGAATTGGGATGTACGGGGATGAACTGGTAGGGAACTGGGATGTACTGGCATGGAACGGGGATGTATTGGGATGTACAGGAACAGAACTGGAATGTACAGCGATGTATTGGCATGTACTGGCAGCGAGCTGGGATTTACTGGGATGTACTGGGAGGAAACTGGGATATACTGGGAGGAAACTGGGATATACTGGGAGGCATTGGGAGGGAAGTGGGTGTCAACTGGGACATTCCAGTTTCCTCCCAGTACATCCCAGTTCCCTACCAGTGCAGCCCAGTACATCCCAGTTCCCTCCCAGTCCGTCCCAATCCCCTCCCAGTACATCCCAGTTCCCTGCCAGTATGTCCCAGTACATCCCAGTTCCCTCCCAGTACATACCAGTTCGCTCGCAGTACATCCCAGTTCCCTCCCAGTTCCCTCCCACTACATCCCAGTACATCCCAGTTCCCTCCCAGTACATCCCAGTTCCCTCCCAGTACATCCTACTACATACCAGTTCCCTCCCAGTTCACTCCCAGTACATCCCAGTACTTCACAGTTCCCTCCCAGTACATCCCAGTACGTCCCAGTTCCCCTCAGTACATAACACTTCCCTCCCAGTACATACCAGTACATCCCAGTGTCCTCACAGTACGTCCCAGTTCCCTCACAGTACATCCCAGTTCCCTACCAGTACATCCCAGTTCCCTCCCTGTTCCTTCCCAGTACATAACAGTTACCTCCCAGTACATCCCAGTAGATCCTGGTACATCCCAAATCCCTGCCAGTTCCACCCGGTACAACCCAGTACAAGCCTGTACATCCTAGTTCCTCCACAGTACATCCCAGGGCATCCCCGCACATTGTAGTGCCTCCCAGTACATCCCAGTTCCCTCCCAGTACTGGGAGGGACCTGGGATGTACTGGAAGGGAACTGGGATGTACTGGGAGGGACCTGGGATGTACTGGGATGTAATGGGACGGAACTGGGATGTAATGGGACGGAACTGGGAAAGAAGTGGTAGTGAACCGGGAGGGAACTGGAATGTACGGGGATGAACTGGTTGGGAACTGGGATGTACTGGCATGGAACGGGGATGTATTGGGATGTACAGGAACGGAACTGGAATGTACTGCGATGTACTGGGATGTACTGGCAGCGAACTGGGATTTACTGGGATGTACTGGGAGGAAACTGGGATATACTGGGAGGCACTGGGAGGGAAGTGGGTGTCAACTGGGACATTCCAGTTTCCTCCCAGTACATCCCAGTTCCCTACCAGTGCATCCCAGTACATCCCAGATCCCTCCCAGTACATCCCAGTTCCCTCCCAGTCCGTCCCAGTACATCCCAGTACATCCCAGTTCCCTCACAGTACATCCCAGTTCCCTCACAGTTCACACACAGTTCACTCCCAGTTCCATTCCAGTACATCCCAGTACATGCCACTTTCCTCCAAGTAAATCCCAGTTCCCTCCCACTACATCCAAGTTCCCTCCCACTTCCCTCTAAGTACATCCCAGTACTTCACAGTTCACTCCCAGTACATCCCAGTTCCCCCTCGGTACATAACAGTTCCCTCCCAGTACACCCCAGTACATCCCAGTTCCCTCCCAGTATGTCCCACTACATCCCAGTTCCCTCCCAGTCCATCCCAGTTCCCTCCCAGTAAATCCCAATTCCCAACACTTTCCACCCAGTACATCCCAGTTCCCTCCCAGTACATCCCAGTTCCCTCTAAGTACATCCCAGTACTTCACAGTTCCCTCCCAGTTCACTCCCAGTTCCCTCCCAGTACATCCCAGTTCCCTCTAAGTACATCCCAATACTTCATAGTTCCCTCCCAGAACGTCCCAGTACGTCCCAGTTCCCCTCAGTACATAACACTTCCCTCCCAGTACATACCAGTACATCCCAGTGTCCTCACAGTACATCCCAGTTCCCTCCCAGTACATCCCAGTTCTCTCCCAGTTCACTCCCAGTACACAACAGTTACCTCCCAGTACATCCCAGTACATCCCAGTAGATCCTGGTACATCCCAAATCCCTGCCAGTTCCACCCGGTACAACCGAGTACAAGCCTGTACATCCTAGTTCCTCCACAGTACATCCCAGGGCATCCCCGCACATTGTAGTGCCTCCCAGTACATCCCAGTTCCCTCCCAGTACTGGGAGGGACCTGGGATGTACTGGGAGGGAACTGGGACGTACTGGGAGGGAACTGGGATGTACTGGGATGTAATGGGACGGAACTGGGATGTATTGGGAGGCACTGGGAAAGAAGTGGTAGTGAACCGGGAGGGAATTGGGATGTACTGGGATGAACTGGTAGGAAACTGGGATGTACTGGCATGGAACGGGGATGTATTGGGATGTACAGGAACAGAACTGGAATGTACAGCGATGTATTGGCATGTACTGGCAGCGAGCTGGGATTTACTGGGATGTACTGGGAGGAAACTGGGATATACTGGGAGGAAACTGGGATATACTGGGAGGCATTGGGAGGGAAGTGGGTGTCAACTGGGACATTCCAGTTTCCTCCCAGTACATCCCAGTTCCCTACCAGTGCAGCCCAGTACATCCCAGTTCCCTCCCAGTCCGTCCCAATCCCCTCCCAGTACATCCCAGTTCCCTGCCAGTATGTCCCAGTACATCCCAGTTCCCTCCCAGCACATACCAGTTCCCTCCCAGTACATCCCAGTTCCCTCCCAGTTCCCTCCCACTACATCCCAGTACATCCCAGTTCCCTCCCAGTACATACCAGTTCCCTCCCAGTACATCCCAGTTCCCTCCCGGTACATCCCAGTTCCCACCCAGTACATCCTACTACATACCAGTTCCCTCCCAGTTCACTCCCAGTACATCCCAGTACTTCACAGTTCCCTCCCAGTACATCCCAGTTCCCCTCAGTACATAACACTTACCTCCCAGTACATACCAGTACATCCCAGTGTCCTCACACTACGTCCCAGTTCCCTCACAGTACATCCCAGTTCCCTCCCAGTTCACTCCCAGTACATAACAGTTACCTCCCAGTACATCCCAGTAGATCCTGGTACATCCCAAATCCCTGCCAGTTCCACCCGGTACAACCCAGTACAAGCCTGTACATCCTAGTTCCTCCACAGTACATCCCAGGGCATCCCCGCACATTGTAGTGCCTCCCAGTACATCCCAGGTCCCTCCCAGTACTGGGAGGGAACTGGGACGTACTGGGAGGGAACTGGGATGTACTGGGATGTAATGGGACGGAACTGGGATGTATTGGGAGGCACTGGGAAAGAAGTGGTAGTGAAACGGGAGGGAATTGGGATGTACGGGGATGAACTGGTAGGAAACTGGGATGTACTGGCATGGAACGGGGATGTATTGGGATGTACAGGAACGGAACTGGAATGTACTGCGATGTACTGGGATGTACTGGCAGCGAGCTGGGATTTACTGGGATGTACTGGGAGGAAACTGGGATATACTGGGAGGAAACTGGGATATACTGGGAGGCATTGGGAGGGAAGTGGGTGTCAACTGGGACATTCCAGTTTCCTCCCAGTACATCCCAGTTCCCTACCAGTGCAGCCCAGTACATCCCAGTTCCCTCCCAGTCCGTCCCAATCCCCTCCCAGTACATCCCAGTTCCCTGCCAGTATGTCCCAGTACATCCCAGTTCCCTCCCAGTACATACCAGTTCGCTCCCAGTACATCCCAGTTCCCTCCCAGTTCCCTCCCACTACATCCCAGTACATCCCAGTTCCCTCCCAGTACATACCAGTTCCCTCCCAGTACATCCCAGTACATCCTGGTACATCCCAGTTCCCACCCAGTACATCCTACTACATACCAGTTCCCTCCCAGTTCACTCCCAGTACATCCCAGTACTTCACAGTTCCCTCCCAGTACGTCCCAGTTCCCCTCAGTACATAACACTTCCCTCCCAGTACATAACAGTACATCCCAGTGTCCTCACAGTACGTCCCAGTTCCCTCACAGTACATCCCAGTTCCCTACCAGTACATCCCAGTTCCCTCCCTGTTCCTTCCCAGTACATAACAGTTACCTCCCAGTACATCCCAGTAGATCCTGGTACATCCCAAATCCCTGCCAGTTCCACCCGGTACAACCCAGTACAAGCCTGTACATCCTAGTTCCTCCACAGTACATCCCAGGGCATCCCCGCACATTGTAGTGCCTCCCAGTACATCCCAGTTCCCTCCCAGTACTGGGAGGGACCTGGGATGTACTGGGAGGGAACTGGGATGTACTGGGAGAGACCTGGGATGTACTGGGATGTAATGGGACGGAACTGGGATGTATTGGGAGGCACTGGGAAAGAAGTGGTAGTGAAACGGGAGGGAATTGGGATGTACGGGGATGAACTGGTAGGGAACTGGGATGTACTGGCATGGAACGGGGATGTATTGGGATGTACAGGAACAGAACTGGAATGTACAGCGATGTATTGGCATGTACTGGCAGTGAGCTGGGATTTACTGGGATGTACTGGGAGGAAACTGGGATATACTGGGAGGAAACTGGGATATACTGGGAGGCATTGGGAGGGAAGTGGGTGTCAACTGGGACATTCCAGTTTCCTCCCAGTACATCCCAGTTCCCTACCAGTGCAGCCCAGTACATCCCAGTTCCCTCCCAGTCCGTCCCAATCCCCTCCCAGTACATCCCAGTTCCCTGCCAGTATGTCCCAGTACATCCCAGGTCCCTCCCAGTACATACCAGTTCCCTCCCAGTACATCCCAGTTCCCACCTAGTACATCCTACTACATACCAGTTCCCTCCCAGTTCACTCCCAGTACATCCCAGTACTTCACAGTTCCCTCCCAGTACATCCCAGTACGTCCCAGTTCCGCTCAGTACATAACACTTCCCTCCCAGTACATACCAGTACATCCCAGTGTCCTCACAGTACGTCCCAGTTCCCTCACAGTACATCCCAGTTCCCTACCAGTACATCCCAGTTCCCTCCCTGTTCCTTCCCAGTACATAACAGTTACCTCCCAGTACATCCCAGTAGATCCTGGTACATCCCAAATCCCTGCCAGTTCCACCCGGTACAACCCAGTACAAGCCTGTACATCCTAGTTCCTCCACAGTACATCCCAGGGCATCCCCGCACATTGTAGTGCCTCCCAGTACATCCCAGTTCCCTCCCAGTACTGGGAGGGACCTGGGATGTACTGGAAGGGAACTGGGATGTACTGGGAGGGACCTGGGATGTACTGGGATGTAATGGGACGGAACTGGGATGTAATGGGACGGAACTGGGAAAGAAGTGGTAGTGAACCGGGAGGGAACTGGAATGTACGGGGATGAACTGGTTGGGAACTGGGATGTACTGGCATGGAACGGGGATGTATTGGGATGTACAGGAACGGAACTGGAATGTACTGCGATGTACTGGGATGTACTGGCAGCAAGCTGGGATTTACTGGGATGTACTGGGAGGAAACTGGGATATACTGGGAGGCACTGGGAGGGAAGTGGGTGTCAACTGGGACATTCCAGTTTCCTCCCAATACATCCCAGTTCCCTACCAGTGCATCCCAGTACATCCCAGATCCCTCCCAGTACATCCCAGTTCCCTCCCAGTCCGTCCCAGTACATCCCAGTACATCCCAGTTCCCTCACAGTACATCCCAGTTCCCTCACAGTTCACACACAGTTCACTCCCAGTTCCATTCCAGTACATCCCAGTACATGCCACTTTCCTCCAAGTAAATCCCAGTTCCCTCCCACTACATCCAAGTTCCCTCCCACTTCCCTCTAAGTACATCCCAGTACTTCACAGTTCACTCCCAGTACATCCCAGTTCCCCCTCGGTACATAACAGTTCCCTCCCAGTACACCCCAGTACATCCCAGTTCCCTCCCAGTATGTCCCACTACATCCCAGTTCCCTCCCAGTCCATCCCAGTTCCCTCCCAGTAAATCCCAATTCCCAACACTTTCCACCCAGTACATCCCAGTTCCCTCCCAGTACATCCCAGTTCCCTCTAAGTACATCCCAGTACTTCACAGTTCCCTCCCAGTTCACTCCCAGTTCCCTCCCAGTACATCCCAGTTCCCTCTAAGTACATCCCAATACTTCATAGTTCCCTCCCAGAACGTCCCAGTACGTCCCAGTTCCCCTCAGTACATAACACTTCCCTCCCAGTACATACCAGTACATCCCAGTGTCCTCACAGTACATCCCAGTTCCCTCCCAGTACATCCCAGTTCTCTCCCAGTTCACTCCCAGTACACAACAGTTACCTCCCAGTACATCCCAGTACATCCCAGTAGATCCTGGTACATCCCAAATCCCTGCCAGTTCCACCCGGTACAACCCAGTACAAGCCTGTACATCCTAGTTCCTCCACAGTACATCCCAGGGCATCCCCGCACATTGTAGTGCCTCCCAGTACATCCCAGTTCCCTCCCAGTACTGGGAGGGACCTGGGATGTACTGGGAGGGAACTGGGACGTACTGGGAGGGAACTGGGATGTACTGGGATGTAATGGGACGGAACTGGGATGTATTGGGAGGCACTGGGAAAGAAGTGGTAGTGAACCGGGAGGGAATTGGGATGTACTGGGATGAACTGGTAGGAAACTGGGATGTACTGGCATGGAACGGGGATGTATTGGGATGTACAGGAACAGAACTGGAATGTACAGCGATGTATTGGCATGTACTGGCAGCGAGCTGGGATTTACTGGGATGTACTGGGAGGAAACTGGGATATACTGGGAGGAAACTGGGATATACTGGGAGGCATTGGGAGGGAAGTGGGTGTCAACTGGGACATTCCAGTTTCCTCCCAGTACATCCCAGTTCCCTACCAGTGCAGCCCAGTACATCCCAGTTCCCTCCCAGTCCGTCCCAATCCCCTCCCAGTACATCCCAGTTCCCTGCCAGTATGTCCCAGTACATCCCAGTTCCCTCCCAGTACATACCAGTTCCCTCCCAGTACATCCCAGTTCCCTCCCAGTTCCCTCCCACTACATCCCAGTACATCCCAGTTCCCTCCCAGTACATACCAGTTCCCTCCCAGTACATCCCAGTACATCCTGGTACATCCCAGTTCCCACCCAGTACATCCTACTACATACCAGTTCCCTCCCAGTTCACTCCCAGTACATCCCAGTACTTCACAGTTCCCTCCCAGTACATCCCAGTTCCCCTCAGTACATAACACTTCCCTCCCAGTACATACCAGTACATCCCAGTGTCCTCACAGTAAGTCCCAGTTCCCTCCCAGTACATCCCAGTTCCCTCCCAGTTCACTCCCAGTACATAACAGTTACCTCCCAGTACATCCCAGTAGATCCTGGTACATCCCAAATCCCTGCCAGTTCCACCCGGTACAACCCAGTACAAGCCTGTACATCCTAGTTCCTCCACAGTACATCCCAGGGCATCCCCGCACATTGTAGTGCCTCCCAGTACATCCCAGGTCCCTCCCAGTACTGGGAGGGAACTGGGACGTACTGGGAGGGAACTGGGATGTACTGGGATGTAATGGGACGGAACTGGGATGTATTGGGAGGCACTGGGAAAGAAGTGGTAGTGAAACGGGAGGGAATTGGGATGTACGGGGATGAACTGGTAGGAAACTGGGATGTACTGGCATGGAACGGGGATGTATTGGGATGTACAGGAACGGAACTGGAATGTACTGCGATGTACTGGGATGTACTGGCAGCGAGCTGGGATTTACTGGGATGTACTGGGAGGAAACTGGGATATACTGGGAGGCACTGGGAGGGAAGTGGGTGTCAACTGGGACATTCCAGTTTCCTCCCAATACATCCCAGTTCCCTACCAGTGCATCCCAGTACATCCCAGATCCCTCCCAGTACATCCCAGTTCCCTCCCAGTCCGTCCCAGTACATCCCAGTACATCCCAGTTCCCTCACAGTACATCCCAGTTCCCTCACAGTTCACACACAGTTCACTCCCAGTTCCATTCCAGTACATCCCAGTACATGCCACTTTCCTCCAAGTAAATCCCAGTTCCCTCCCACTACATCCAAGTTCCCTCCCACTTCCCTCTAAGTACATCCCAGTACTTCACAGTTCACTCCCAGTACATCCCAGTTCCCCCTCGGTACATAACAGTTCCCTCCCAGTACACCCCAGTACATCCCAGTTCCCTCCCAGTATGTCCCACTACATCCCAGTTCCCTCCCAGTCCATCCCAGTTCCCTCCCAGTAAATCCCAATTCCCAACACTTTCCACCCAGTACATCCCAGTTCCCTCCCAGTACATCCCAGTTCCCTCTAAGTACATCCCAGTACTTCACAGTTCCCTCCCAGTTCACTCCCAGTTCCCTCCCAGTACATCCCAGTTCCCTCTAAGTACATCCCAATACTTCATAGTTCCCTCCCAGAACGTCCCAGTACGTCCCAGTTCCCCTCAGTACATAACACTTCCCTCCCAGTACATACCAGTACATCCCAGTGTCCTCACAGTACATCCCAGTTCCCTCCCAGTACATCCCAGTTCTCTCCCAGTTCACTCCCAGTACACAACAGTTACCTCCCAGTACATCCCAGTACATCCCAGTAGATCCTGGTACATCCCAAATCCCTGCCAGTTCCACCCGGTACAACCGAGTACAAGCCTGTACATCCTAGTTCCTCCACAGTACATCCCAGGGCATCCCCGCACATTGTAGTGCCTCCCAGTACATCCCAGTTCCCTCCCAGTACTGGGAGGGACCTGGGATGTACTGGGAGGGAACTGGGACGTACTGGGATGTAATGGGACGGAACTGGGATGTATTGGGAGGCACTGGGAAAGAAGTGGTAGTGAAACGGGAGGGAATTGGGATGTACGGGGATGAACTGGTAGGAAACTGGGATGTACTGGCATGGAACGGGGATGTATTGGGATGTACAGGAACGGAACTGGAATGTACTGCGATGTACTGGGATGTACTGGCAGCGAGCTGGGATTTACTGGGATGTACTGGGAGGAAACTGGGATATACTGGGAGGCACTGGGAGGGAAGTGGGTGTCAACTGGGACATTCCAGTTTCCTCCCAATACATCCCAGTTCCCTACCAGTGCATCCCAGTACATCCCAGATCCCTCCCAGTACATCCCAGTTCCCTCCCAGTCCGTCCCAGTACATCCCAGTACATCCCAGTTCCCTCACAGTACATCCCAGTTCCCTCACAGTTCACACACAGTTCACTCCCAGTTCCATTCCAGTACATCCCAGTACATGCCACTTTCCTCCAAGTAAATCCCAGTTCCCTCCCACTACATCCAAGTTCCCTCCCACTTCCCTCTAAGTACATCCCAGTACTTCACAGTTCACTCCCAGTACATCCCAGTTCCCCCTCGGTACATAACAGTTCCCTCCCAGTACACCCCAGTACATCCCAGTTCCCTCCCAGTATGTCCCACTACATCCCAGTTCCCTCCCAGTCCATCCCAGTTCCCTCCCAGTAAATCCCAATTCCCAACACTTTCCACCCAGTACATCCCAGTTCCCTCCCAGTACATCCCAGTTCCCTCTAAGTACATCCCAGTACTTCACAGTTCCCTCCCAGTTCACTCCCAGTTCCCTCCCAGTACATCCCAGTTCCCTCTAAGTACATCCCAATACTTCATAGTTCCCTCCCAGAACGTCCCAGTACGTCCCAGTTCCCCTCAGTACATAACACTTCCCTCCCAGTACATACCAGTACATCCCAGTGTCCTCACAGTACATCCCAGTTCCCTCCCAGTACATCCCAGTTCTCTCCCAGTTCACTCCCAGTACACAACAGTTACCTCCCAGTACATCCCAGTACATCCCAGTAGATCCTGGTACATCCCAAATCCCTGCCAGTTCCACCCGGTACAACCGAGTACAAGCCTGTACATCCTAGTTCCTCCACAGTACATCCCAGGGCATCCCCGCACATTGTAGTGCCTCCCAGTACATCCCAGTTCCCTCCCAGTACTGGGAGGGACCTGGGATGTACTGGGAGGGAACTGGGACGTACTGGGAGGGAACTGGGATGTACTGGGATGTAATGGGACGGAACTGGGATGTATTGGGAGGCACTGGGAAAGAAGTGGTAGTGAACCGGGAGGGAATTGGGATGTACTGGGATGAACTGGTAGGAAACTGGGATGTACTGGCATGGAACGGGGATGTATTGGGATGTACAGGAACAGAACTGGAATGTACAGCGATGTATTGGCATGTACTGGCAGCGAGCTGGGATTTACTGGGATGTACTGGGAGGAAACTGGGATATACTGGGAGGAAACTGGGATATACTGGGAGGCATTGGGAGGGAAGTGGGTGTCAACTGGGACATTCCAGTTTCCTCCCAGTACATCCCAGTTCCCTACCAGTGCAGCCCAGTACATCCCAGTTCCCTCCCAGTCCGTCCCAATCCCCTCCCAGTACATCCCAGTTCCCTGCCAGTATGTCCCAGTACATCCCAGTTCCCTCCCAGTACATACCAGTTCCCTCCCAGTACATCCCAGTTCCCTCCCAGTTCCCTCCCACTACATCCCAGTACATCCCAGTTCCCTCCCAGTACATACCAGTTCCCTCCCAGTACATCCCAGTACATCCTGGTACATCCCAGTTCCCACCCAGTACATCCTACTACATACCAGTTCCCTCCCAGTTCACTCCCAGTACATCCCAGTACTTCACAGTTCCCTCCCAGTACATCCCAGTTCCCCTCAGTACATAACACTTCCCTCCCAGTACATACCAGTACATCCCAGTGTCCTCACAGTAAGTCCCAGTTCCCTCCCAGTACATCCCAGTTCCCTCCCAGTTCACTCCCAGTACATAACAGTTACCTCCCAGTACATCCCAGTAGATCCTGGTACATCCCAAATCCCTGCCAGTTCCACCCGGTACAACCCAGTACAAGCCTGTACATCCTAGTTCCTCCACAGTACATCCCAGGGCATCCCCGCACATTGTAGTGCCTCCCAGTACATCCCAGGTCCCTCCCAGTACTGGGAGGGAACTGGGACGTACTGGGAGGGAACTGGGATGTACTGGGATGTAATGGGACCGAACTGGGATGTATTGGGAGGCACTGGGAAAGAAGTGGTAGTGAAACGGGAGGGAATTGGGATGTACGGGGATGAACTGGTAGGAAACTGGGATGTACTGGCATGGAACGGGGATGTATTGGGATGTACAGGAACGGAACTGGAATGTACTGCGATGTACTGGGATGTACTGGCAGCGAGCTGGGATTTACTGGGATGTACTGGGAGGAAACTGGGATATACTGGGAGGCACTGGGAGGGAAGTGGGTGTCAACTGGGACATTCCAGTTTCCTCCCAATACATCCCAGTTCCCTACCAGTGCATCCCAGTACATCCCAGATCCCTCCCAGTACATCCCAGTTCCCTCCCAGTCCGTCCCAGTACATCCCAGTACATCCCAGTTCCCTCACAGTACATCCCAGTTCCCTCACAGTTCACACACAGTTCACACACAGTTCACTCCCAGTTCCATTCCAGTACATCCCAGTACATGCCACTTTCCTCCAAGTAAATCCCAGTTCCCTCCCACTACATCCAAGTTCCCTCCCACTTCCCTCTAAGTACATCCCAGTACTTCACAGTTCACTCCCAGTACATCCCAGTTCCCCCTCGGTACATAACAGTTCCCTCCCAGTACACCCCAGTACATCCCAGTTCCCTCCCAGTATGTCCCACTACATCCCAGTTCCCTCCCAGTCCATCCCAGTTCCCTCCCAGTAAATCCCAATTCCCAACACTTTCCACCCAGTACATCCCAGTTCCCTCCCAGTACATCCCAGTTCCCTCTAAGTACATCCCAGTACTTCACAGTTCCCTCCCAGTTCACTCCCAGTTCCCTCCCAGTACATCCCAGTTCCCTCTAAGTACATCCCAATACTTCATAGTTCCCTCCCAGAACGTCCCAGTACGTCCCAGTTCCCCTCAGTACATAACACTTCCCTCCCAGTACATACCAGTACATCCCAGTGTCCTCACAGTACATCCCAGTTCCCTCCCAGTACATCCCAGTTCTCTCCCAGTTCACTCCCAGTACACAACAGTTACCTCCCAGTACATCCCAGTACATCCCAGTAGATCCTGGTACATCCCAAATCCCTGCCAGTTCCACCCGGTACAACCGAGTACAAGCCTGTACATCCTAGTTCCTCCACAGTACATCCCAGGGCATCCCCGCACATTGTAGTGCCTCCCAGTACATCCCAGTTCCCTCCCAGTACTGGGAGGGACCTGGGATGTACTGGGAGGGAACTGGGACGTACTGGGATGTAATGGGACGGAACTGGGATGTATTGGGAGGCACTGGGAAAGAAGTGGTAGTGAAACGGGAGGGAATTGGGATGTACGGGGATGAACTGGTAGGAAACTGGGATGTACTGGCATGGAACGGGGATGTATTGGGATGTACAGGAACGGAACTGGAATGTACTGCGATGTACTGGGATGTACTGGCAGCGAGCTGGGATTTACTGGGATGTACTGGGAGGAAACTGGGATATACTGGGAGGCACTGGGAGGGAAGTGGGTGTCAACTGGGACATTCCAGTTTCCTCCCAATACATCCCAGTTCCCTACCAGTGCATCCCAGTACATCCCAGATCCCTCCCAGTACATCCCAGTTCCCTCCCAGTCCGTCCCAGTACATCCCAGTACATCCCAGTTCCCTCACAGTACATCCCAGTTCCCTCACAGTTCACACACAGTTCACTCCCAGTTCCATTCCAGTACATCCCAGTACATGCCACTTTCCTCCAAGTAAATCCCAGTTCCCTCCCACTACATCCAAGTTCCCTCCCACTTCCCTCTAAGTACATCCCAGTACTTCACAGTTCACTCCCAGTACATCCCAGTTCCCCCTCGGTACATAACAGTTCCCTCCCAGTACACCCCAGTACATCCCAGTTCCCTCCCAGTATGTCCCACTACATCCCAGTTCCCTCCCAGTCCATCCCAGTTCCCTCCCAGTAAATCCCAATTCCCAACACTTTCCACCCAGTACATCCCAGTTCCCTCCCAGTACATCCCAGTTCCCTCTAAGTACATCCCAGTACTTCACAGTTCCCTCCCAGTTCACTCCCAGTTCCCTCCCAGTACATCCCAGTTCCCTCTAAGTACATCCCAATACTTCATAGTTCCCTCCCAGAACGTCCCAGTACGTCCCAGTTCCCCTCAGTACATAACACTTCCCTCCCAGTACATACCAGTACATCCCAGTGTCCTCACAGTACATCCCAGTTCCCTCCCAGTACATCCCAGTTCTCTCCCAGTTCACTCCCAGTACACAACAGTTACCTCCCAGTACATCCCAGTACATCCCAGTAGATCCTGGTACATCCCAAATCCCTGCCAGTTCCACCCGGTACAACCGAGTACAAGCCTGTACATCCTAGTTCCTCCACAGTACATCCCAGGGCATCCCCGCACATTGTAGTGCCTCCCAGTACATCCCAGTTCCCTCCCAGTACTGGGAGGGACCTGGGATGTACTGGGAGGGAACTGGGACGTACTGGGAGGGAACTGGGATGTACTGGGATGTAATGGGACGGAACTGGGATGTATTGGGAGGCACTGGGAAAGAAGTGGTAGTGAACCGGGAGGGAATTGGGATGTACTGGGATGAACTGGTAGGAAACTGGGATGTACTGGCATGGAACGGGGATGTATTGGGATGTACAGGAACAGAACTGGAATGTACAGCGATGTATTGGCATGTACTGGCAGCGAGCTGGGATTTACTGGGATGTACTGGGAGGAAACTGGGATATACTGGGAGGAAACTGGGATATACTGGGAGGCATTGGGAGGGAAGTGGGTGTCAACTGGGACATTCCAGTTTCCTCCCAGTACATCCCAGTTCCCTACCAGTGCAGCCCAGTACATCCCAGTTCCCTCCCAGTCCGTCCCAATCCCCTCCCAGTACATCCCAGTTCCCTGCCAGTATGTCCCAGTACATCCCAGTTCCCTCCCAGTACATACCAGTTCGCTCCCAGTACATCCCAGTTCCCTCCCAGTTCCCTCCCACTACATCCCAGTACATCCCAGTTCCCTCCCAGTACATCCCAGTTCCCTCCCAGTACATCCCAGTTCCCTCCCGGTACATCCCAGTTCCCACCCAGTACATCCTACTACATACCAGTTCCCTCCCAGTTCACTCCCAGTACATCCCAGTACTTCACAGTTCCCTCCCAGTACATCCCAGTACGTCCCAGTTCCCCTCAGTACATAACACTTCCCTCCCAGTACATACCAGTACATCCCAGTGTCCTCACAGTACGTCCCAGTTCCCTCACAGTATATCCCAGTTCCCTACCAGTACATCCCAGTTACCTCCCTGTTCCTTCCCAGTACATAACAGTTACCTCCCAGTACATCCCAGTAGATCCTGGTACATCCCAAATCCCTGCCAGTTCCACCCGGTACAACCCAGTACAAGCCTGTACATCCTAGTTCCTCCACAGTACATCCCAGGGCATCCCCGCACATTGTAGTGCCTCCCAGTACATCCCAGATCCCTCCCAGTACTGGGAGGGACCTGGGATGTACTGGGAGGGAACTGGGACGTACTGGGAGGGAACTGGGATGTACTGGGATGTAATGGGACGGAACTGGGATGTATTGGGAGGCACTGGGAAAGAAGTGGTAGTGAACCGGGAGGGAATTGGGATGTACGGGGATGAACTGGTAGGAAACTGGGATGTACTGGCATGGAACGGGGATGTATTGGGATGTACAGGAACAGAACTGGAATGTACTGCGATGTACTGGGAGCAAACTGGGATTTACTGGGATGTACTGGGAGGAAACTGGGATATACTGGGAGGAAACTGGGATATACTGGGAGGAAACTGGGAGGGAAGTGGGTGTCAACTGGGACATTCCAGTTTCCTCCCAGTACATCCCAGTTCCCTACCAGTGCAGCCCAGTACATCCCAGTTCCCTCCCAGTCCGTCCCAATCCCCTCCCAGTACATCCCAGTTCCCTGCCAGTATGTCCCAGTACATCCCAGTTCCCTCCCAGTACATACCAGTTCCCTCCCAGTCCATCCCAGTTCCCTCCCAGTTCCCTCCCACTACATCCCAGTACATCCCAGTTCCCTCCCAGTACATCCCAGTTCCCTCCCAGTACATCCCAGTTCCCTCCCAGTACATCCTACTACATACCAGTTCCCTCCCAGTTCACTCCCAGTACATCCCAGTACTTCACAGTTCCCTCCCAGTACATCCCAGTACGTCCCAGTTCCCCTCAGTACATAACACTTCCCTCCCAGTACATACCAGTACATCCCAGTGTCCTCACAGTACATCCCAGTTCCCTCCCAGTACATCCCAGTTCCCTACCAGTACATCCCAGTTCCCTCCCTGTTCCTTCCCAGTACATAACAGTTACCTCCCAGTACATCCCAGTAGATCCTGGTACATCCCAAATCCCTGCCAGTTCCACCCGGTACAACCCAGTACAAGCCTGTACATCCTAGTTCCTCCACAGTACATCCCAGGGCATCCCCGCACATTGTAGTGCCTCCCAGTACATCCCAGTTCCCTCCCAGTACTGGGAGGGACCTGGGATGTACTGGAAGGGAACTGGGATGTACTGGGAGGGACCTGGGATGTACTGGGATGTAATGGGACGGAACTGGGATGTAATGGGACGGAACTGGGAAAGAAGTGGTAGTGAACCGGGAGGGAACTGGAATGTACGGGGATGAACTGGTTGGGAACTGGGATGTACTGGCATGGAACGGGGATGTATTGGGATGTACAGGAACGGAACTGGAATGTACTGCGATGTACTGGGATGTACTGGGAGGAAACTGGGATATACTGGGAGGCACTGGGAGGGAAGTGGGTGTCAACTGGGACATTCCAGTTTCCTCCCAGTACATCCCAGTTCCCTACCAGTGCATCCCAGTACATCCCAGATCCCTCCCAGTACATCCCAGTTCCCTCCCAGTCCGTCCCAGTACATCCCAGTACATCCCAGTTCCCTCACAGTACATCCCAGTTCCCTCACAGTTCACACACAGTTCACTCCCAGTTCCATTCCAGTACATCCCAGTACATGCCACTTTCCTCCAAGTAAATCCCAGTTCCCTCCCACTACATCCAAGTTCCCTCCCACTTCCCTCTAAGTACATCCCAGTACTTCACAGTTCACTCCCAGTACATCCCAGTTCCCCCTCGGTACATAACAGTTCCCTCCCAGTACACCCCAGTACATCCCAGTTCCCTCCCAGTATGTCCCACTACATCCCAGTTCCCTCCCAGTCCATCCCAGTTCCCTCCCAGTAAATCCCAATTCCCAACACTTTCCACCCAGTACATCCCAGTTCCCTCCCAGTACATCCCAGTTCCCTCTAAGTACATCCCAGTACTTCACAGTTCCCTCCCAGTTCACTCCCAGTTCCCTCCCAGTACATCCCAGTTCCCTCT
The DNA here is from genome assembly GCF_949628215.1 of Phalacrocorax aristotelis. Taxonomy (NCBI): domain Eukaryota; kingdom Metazoa; phylum Chordata; class Aves; order Suliformes; family Phalacrocoracidae; genus Phalacrocorax; species Phalacrocorax aristotelis. Next base: position 82,539 of record NW_027441205.1, on the reverse strand, counting down.
AAGTACATCCCAATACTTCATAGTTCCCTCCCAGCACGTCCCAGTACGTCCCAGTTCCCCTCAGTACATAACAATTCCCTCCCAGTACATACCAGTACATCCCAGTGTCCTCACAGTACATCCCAGTTCCCTCCCAGTACATCCCAGTTCTCTCCCAGTTCACTCCCAGTACACAACAGTTACCTCCCAGTACATCCCAGTACATCCCAGTAGATCCTGGTACATCCCAAATCCCTGCCAGTTCCACCCGGTACAACCCAGTACAAGCCTGTACATCCTAGTTCCTCCACAGTACATCCCAGGGCATCCCCGCACATTGTAGTGCCTCCCAGTACATCCCAGGTCCCTCCCAGTACTGGGAGGGACCTGGGATGTACTGGAAGGGAACTGGGATGTACTGGGAGGGAACTGGGATGTGCTGGGATGTAATGGGACGGAACTGGGATGTAATGGGACGGAACTGGGAAAGAAGTGGTAGTGAACCGGGAGGGAATTGGGATGTACGGGGATGAACTGGTAGGGAACTGGGATGTACTGGCATGGAACGGGGATGTATTGGGATGTACAGGAACGGAACTGGAATGTACTGCGATGTACTGGGATGTACTGGGAGCAAACTGGGATTTACTGGGATGTACTGGGAGGAAACTGGGATATACTGGGAGGAAACTGGGATATACTGGGAGGCATTGGGAGGGAAGTGGGTGTCAACTGGGACATTCCAGTTTCCTCCCAGTACATCCCAGTTCCCTCCCAGTGCAGCCCAGTACATCCCAGTTCCCTCCCAGTCCGTCCCAATCCCCTCCCAGTACATACCAGTTCCCTCCCAGTACATCCCAGTACATCCTGGTACATCCCAGTTCCCACCCAGTACATCCTACTACATACCAGTTCCCTCCCAGTTCACTCCCAGTACATCCCAGTACTTCACAGTTCCCTCCCAGTACATCCCAGTACGTCCCAGTTCCCCTCAGTACATAACACTTCCCTCCCAGTACATACCAGTACATCCCAGTGTCCTCACAGTACGTCCCAGTTCCCTCCCAGTACATCCCAGTTCCATCCCAGTATATCCCAGTTACCTCCCTGTTCCTTCCCAGTACATAACAGTTACCTCCCAGTACATCCCAGTAGATCCTGGTACATCCCAAATCCCTGCCAGTTCCACCCGGTACAACCCAGTACAAGCCTGTACATCCTAGTTCCTCCACAGTACATCCCAGGGCATCCCCGCACATTGTAGTGCCTCCCAGTACATCCCAGGTCCCTCCCAGTACTGGGAGGGAACTGGGATGTACTGGGAGGGACCTGGGATGTACTGGGAGGGAACTGGGATGTGCTGGGATGTAATGGGACGGAACTGGGATGTAATGGGACGGAACTGGGAAAGAAGTGGTAGTGAACTGGGAGGGAATTGGGATGTACTGGGATGAACTGGTAGGGAACTGGGATGTACTGGCATGGAACGGGGATGTATTGGGATGTACAGGAACGGAACTGGAATGTACTGCGATGTACTGGGATGTACTGGGAGCAAACTGGGATTTACTGGGATGTACTGGGAGGAAACTGGGATATACTGGGAGGCACTGGGAGGGAAGTGGGTGTCAACTGGGACATTCCAGTTTCCTCCCAGTACATCCCAGTTCCCTACCAGTGCAGCCCAGTACATCCCAGATCCCTCCCAGTACATCCCAGTTCCCTCCCAGTCCGTCCCAGTACATCCCAGTACATCCCAGTTCCATCACAGTACATCCCAGTTCCCTCACAGTTCACACACAGTTCACTCCCAGTTCCATTCCAGTACATCCCAGTACATGCCACTTTCCTCCAAGTAAACCCCAGCTCCCTCCCACTACATCCAAGTTCCCTCCCACTTCCCTCTAAGTACATCCCAGTACTTCACAGTTCACTCCCAGTACATCCCAGTTCCCCCTCGGTACATAACAGTTCCCTCCCAGTACACCCCAGTACATCCCAGTTCCCTCCCAGTATGTCCCACTACATCCCAGTTCCCTCCCAGTCCATCCCAGTTCCCTCCCAGTAAATCCCAATTCCCAACACTTTCCACCCAGTACATCCCAGTTCCCTCCCAGTACATCCCAGTTCCCTCCCAGTACATCCCAGCACTTCACAGTTCCCCCCCAGTTCCCTCCCAGTTCCCTCCCAGTACATCCCAGTTCCCTCTAAGTACATCCCAATACTTCATAGTTCCCTCCCAGCACATCCCAGTACGTCCCAGTTCCCCTCAGTACATAACACTTCCCTCCCAGTACATACCAGTACATCCCAGTGTCCTCACAGTACATCCCAGTTCCCTCCCAGTACATACCAGTTCTCTCCCAGTTCACTCCCAGTACACAACAGTTACCTCCCAGTACATCCCAGTACATCCTAGTAGATCCTAGGACATTTCAAATCCCTGCCAGTTCCACCCGGTACAACCCAGTACAAGCCTGTACATCCTAGTTCCTCCATGGTACATCCCAGGGCATCCCCGCACATTGTAGTGCCTCCCAGTACATCCCAGTTCCCTCCCAGTACTGGGAGGGAACTGGGATGTACTGGGAGGGACCTGGGATGTACTGGGAGGGAACTGGGATGTACTGGGATGTAATGGGACGGAACTGGGATGTATTGGGAGGCACTGGGAAAGAAGTGGTAGTGAACCGGGAGGGAACTGGTATGTACGGGGATGAACTGGTAGGAAACTGGGATGTACTGGCATGGAACGGGGATGTATTGGGATGTACAGGAACGGAACTGGAATGTACTGCGATGTACTGGGATGTACTGGCAGCGAGCTGGGATTTACTGGGATGTACTGGGAGGAACTGGGATATACTGGGAGGAAACTGGGATATACTGGGAGGCATTGGGAGGGAAGTGGGTGTCAACTGGGACATTCCAGTTTCCTCCCAGTACATCCCAGTTCCCTACCAGTGCAGCCCAGTACATCCCAGTTCCCTCCTAGTCCGTCCCAATCCCCTCCCAGTACATCCCAGTTCCCTGCCAGTATGTCCCTGTACATCCCAGTTCCCTCCCAGTACATCCCAGTTTCCTCCCAGTTCCCTCCCACTACATCCCAGTTCCCTCCCAGTTCCCTCCCAGTACATCCCAGTTCCCTCCCAGTACATCCCAGTTCCCTCCCGGTACATCCCAGTTCGCACCCAGTACATCCTACTACATACCAGTTCCCTCCCAGTTCACTCCCAGTACATCCCAGTACTTCACAGTTCCCTCCCAGTACATCCCAGTACGTCCCAGTTCCCCTCAGTACATAACACTTCCCTCCCAGTACATACCAGTACATCCCAGTGTCCTCACAGTACGTCCCAGTTCCCTCACAGTACATCCCAGTTCCCTACCAGTACATCCCAGTTCCCTCCCTGTTCCTTCCCAGTACATAACAGTTACCTCCCAGTACATCCCAGTAGATCCTGGTACATCCCAAATCCCAGCCAGTTCCACCCGGTACAACCGAGTACAAGCCTGTACATCCTAGTTCCTCCACAGTACATCCCAGGGCATCCCCGCACATTGTAGTGCCTCCCAGTACATCCCAGTTCCCTCCCAGTACTGGGAGGGACCTGGGATGTACTGGGAGGGAACTGGGACGTACTGGGAGGGAACTGGGATGTACTGGGATGTAATGGGACGGAACTGGGATGTATTGGGAGACACTGGGAAAGAAGTGGTAGTGAACCGGGAGGGAATTGGGATGTACGGGGATGAACTGGTAGGAAACTGGGATGTACTGGCATGGAACGGGGATGTATTGGGATGTACAGGAACAGAACTGGAATGTACTGCGATGTACTGGGAGCAAACTGGGATTTACTGGGATGTACTGGGAGGAAACTGGGATATACTGGGAGGAAACTGGGATATACTGGGAGGCACTGGGAGGGAAGTGGGTGTCAACTGGGACATTCCAGTTTCCTCCCAGTACATCCCAGTTCCCTACCAGTGCAGCCCAGTACATCCCAGTTCCCTCCCAGTCCGTCCCAATCCCCTCCCAGTACATCCCAGTTCCCTGCCAGTATGTCCCAGTACATCCCAGTTCCCTCCCAGTAAATCCCAGTTCCCTCCCAGTACATACCAGTTCCCTCCCAGTACATCCTGGTACATCCCAGTTCCCACCCAGTACATCCTACTACATACCAGTTCCCTCCCAGTTCACTCCCAGTACATCCCAGTACTTCACAGTTCCCTCCCAGTACATCCCAGTACGTCCCAGTTCCCCTCAGTACATAACACTTCCCTCCCAGTACATAACAGTACATCCCAGTGTCCTCACAGTACGTCCCAGTTCCCTCCCAGTACATCCCAGTTTACTCCCAGTACATCCCAGTTCCCTCCCTGTTCCTTCCCAGTACATAACAGTTACCTCCCAGTACATCCCAGTACATCCCAGTAGATCCTGGTACATCCCAAATCCCTGCCAGTTCCACCCGGTACAACGCAGTACAAGCCTGTACATCCTAGTTCCTCCACAGTACATCCCAGGGCATCCCCGCACATTGTAGTGCCTCCCAGTACATCCCAGTTCCCTCCCAGTACTGGGAGGGACCTGGGATGTACTGGAAGGGAACTGGGATGTACTGGGAGGGACCTGGGATGTACTGGGATGTAATGGGACGGAACTGGGATGTAATGGGACGGAACTGGGAAAGAAGTGGTAGTGAACCGGGAGGGAACTGGAATGTACGGGGATGAACTGGTTGGGAACTGGGATGTACTGGCATGGAACGGGGATGTATTGGGATGTACAGGAACGGAACTGGAATGTACTGCGATGTACTGGGATGTACTGGCAGCGAACTGGGATTTACTGGGATGTACTGGGAGGAAACTGGGATATACTGGGAGGCACTGGGAGGGAAGTGGGTGTCAACTGGGAAATTCCAGTTTCCTCCCAGTACATCCCAGTTCCCTACCAGTGCATCCCAGTACATCCCAGATCCCTCACAGTACATCCCAGTTCCCTCACAGTTCACACACAGTTCACTCCCAGTTCCATTCCAGTACATCCCAGTACATGCCACTTTCCTCCAAGTAAATCCCAGTTCCCTCCCACTACATCCAAGTTCCCTCCCACTTCCCTCTAAGTACATCCCAGTACTTCACAGTTCACTCCCAGTACATCCCAGTTCCCCCTCGGTACATAACAGTTCCCTCCCAGTACACCCCAGTACATCCCAGTTCCCTCCCAGTATGTCCCACTACATCCCAGTTCCCTCCCAGTCCATCCCAGTTCCCTCCCAGTAAATCCCAATTCCCAACACTTTCCACCCAGTACATCCCAGTTCCCTCCCAGTACATCCCAGTTCCCTCTAAGTACATCCCAGTACTTCACAGTTCCCTCCCAGTTCACTCCCAGTTCCCTCCCAGTACATCCCAGTTCCCTCTAAGTACATCCCAATACTTCATAGTTCCCTCCCAGCACGTCCCAGTACGTCCCAGTTCCCCTCAGTACATAACAATTCCCTCCCAGTACATACCAGTACATCCCAGTGTCCTCACAGTACATCCCAGTTCCCTCCCAGTACATCCCAGTTCTCTCCCAGTTCACTCCCAGTACACAACAGTTACCTCCCAGTACATCCCAGTACATCCCAGTAGATCCTGGTACATCCCAAATCCCTGCCAGTTCCACCCGGTACAACCCAGTACAAGCCTGTACATCCTAGTTCCTCCACAGTACATCCCAGGGCATCCCCGCACATTGTAGTGCCTCCCAGTACATCCCAGTTCCCTCCCAGTCCGTCCCAATCCCCTCCCAGTACATCCCAGTTCCCTCCCAGTATGTGCCACTACATCCCAGTTCCCTCCCAGTCCATCCCAGTTCCCTACCAGTACATCCCAATTCCCAACACTTTCCACCCAGTACATCCCAGTTCCCTCCCAGTACATCCCAGTTCCCTCTAAGTACATCCCAGTACTTCACAGTTCCCTCCCAGTTCACTCCCAGTACACAACAGTTACCTCCCAGTACATCCCAGTACATCCTAGTAGATACTAGGACATTTCAAATCCCTGCCAGTTCCACCCGGTACAACCGAGTACAAGCCTGTACATCCTAGTTCCTCCACAGTACATCCCAGGGCATCCCCGCACATTGTAGTGCCTCCCAGTACATCCCAGTTCCCTCCCAGTACTGGGAGGGACCTGGGATGTACTGGGAGGGACCTGGGATGTACTGGGAGGGACCTGGGATGTACTGGGATGTAATGGGACGGAACTGGGATGTATTGGGAGGCACTGGGAAAGAAGTGGTAGTGAACCGGGAGGGAATTGGGATGTACGGGGATGAACTGGTAGGGAACTGGGATGTACTGGCATGGAACGGGGATGTATTGGGATGTACAGGAACAGAATTGGAATGTACAGCGATGTATTGGCATGTACTGGCAGCGAGCTGGGATTTACTGGGATGTACTGGGAGGAAACTGGGATATACTGGGAGGAAACTGGGATATACTGGGAGGCATTGGGAGGGAAGTGGGTGTCAACTGGGACATTCCAGTTTCCTCCCAGTACATCCCAGTTCCCTACCAGTGCAGCCCAGTACATCCCAGTTCCCTCCCAGTCCGTCCCAATCCCCTCCCAGTACATCCCAGTTCCCTGCCAGTATGTCCCAGTACATCCCAGTTCCCTCCCAGTACATCCCAGTTCCCTCCCAGTCCATCCCAGTACATCCTGGTACATCCCAGTTCCCACCCAGTACATCCTACTACATACCAGTTCCCTCCCAGTTCACTCCCAGTACATCCCAGTACTTCACAGTTCCCTCCCAGTACATCCCAGTACGTCCCAGTTCCCCTCAGTACATAACACTTCCCTCCCAGTACATACCAGTACATCCCAGTGTCCTCACAGTACATCCCAGTTCCCTACCAGTACATCCCAGTTCCCTACCAGTACATAACAGTTACCTCCCAGTACATCCCAGTAGATCCTGGTACATCCCAAATCCCTGCCAGTTCCACCCGGTACAACCCAGTACAAGCCTGTACATCCTAGTTCCTCCACAGTACATCCCAGGGCATCCCCGCACATTGTAGTGCCTCCCAGTACATCCCAGTTCCCTCCCAGTACTGGGAGGGACCTGGGATGTACTGGGAGGGACCTGGGATGTACTGGGATGTAATGGGACGGAACTGGGATGTAATGGGACGGAACTGGGATGTATTGGGAGGCACTGGGAAAGAAGTGGTAGTGAACCGGGAGGGAATTGGGATGTACGGGGATGAACTGGTAGGGAACTGGGATGTACTGGCACGGAACGGGGATGTATTGGGATGTACAGGAACAGAACTGGAATGTACAGCGATGTATTGGCATGTACTGGCAGCGAGCTGGGATTTACTGGGATGTACTGGGAGGAAACTGGGATATACTGGGAGGAAACTGGGATATACTGGGAGGCATTGGGAGGGAAGTGGGTGTCAACTGGGACATTCCAGTTTCCTCCCAGTACATCCCAGTTCCCTACCAGTGCAGCCCAGTACACCCCAGTTCCCTCCCAGTCCGTCCCAATCCCCTCCCAGTACATCCCAGTTCCCTGCCAGTATGTCCCAGTACATCCCAGTTCCCTACCAGTACATACCAGTTCCCTCCCAGTACATCCCAGTTCCCTCCCAGTTCCCTCCCACTACATCCCAGTACATCCCAGTTCCCTCCCAGTACATACCAGTTCCCTCCCAGTACATCCCGGTACATCCTGGTACATCCCAGTTCCCTCCCAGTACATCCTACTACATACCAGTTCCCTCCCAGTTCACTCCCAGTACATCCCAGTACTTCACAGTTCCCTCCCAGTACATCCCAGTACGTCCCAGTTCCCCTCAGTACATAACACTTCCCTCCCAGTACATACCAGTACATCCCAGTGTCCTCACGGTACGTCCCAGTTCCCTCCCAGTACATCCCAGTTCCCTCCCAGTTCACTCCCAGTACATAACAGTTACCTCCCAGTACATCCTAGTAGATCCTAGGACATTTCAAATCCCTGCCAGTTCCACCCGGTACAACCCAGTACAAGCCTGTACATCCTAGTTCCTCCACAGTACATCCCAGGGCATCCCCGCACATTGTAGTGCCTCCCAGTACATCCCAGTTCCCTCCCAGTACTGGGAGGGACCTGGGATGTACTGGGAGGGAACTGGGACGTACTGGGAGGGAACTGGGATGTACTGGGATGTAATGGGACGGAACTGGGATGTATTGGGAGGCACTGGGAAAGAAGTGGTAGTGAACCGGGAGGGAATTGGGATGTACGGGGATGAACTGGTAGGAAACTGGGATGTACTGGCATGGAACGGGGATGTATTGGGATGTACAGGAACAGAACTGGAATGTACTGCGATGTACTGGGAGCAAACTGGGATTTACTGGGATGTACTGGGAGGAAACTGGGATATACTGGGAGGAAACTGGGATATACTGGGAGGAAACTGGGAGGGAAGTGGGTGTCAACTGGGACATTCCAGTTTCCTCCCAGTACATCCCAGTTCCCTACCAGTGCAGCCCAGTACATCCCAGTTCCCTCCCAGTCCGTCCCAATCCCCTCCCAGTACATCCCAGTTCCCTGCCCGTATGTCCCAGTACATCCCAGTTCCCTCCCAGTACATACCAGTTCCCTCCCAGTACATCCCAGTTCCCTCCCAGTTCCCTCCCACTACATCCCAGTACATCCCAGTTCCCTCCCAGTACATACCAGTTCCCTCCCGGTGCATCCCAGTTCCCACCCAGTACATCCTACTACATACCAGTTCCCTCCCAGTTCACTCCCAGTACATCCCAGTACTTCACAGTTCCCTCCCAGTACATCCCAGTACGTCCCAGTTCCCCTCAGTACATAACACTTCCCTCCCAGTACATACCAGTACATCCCAGTGTCCTCACAGTACGTCCCAGTTCCCTCCCAGTATATCCCAGTTCCCTCTCAGTACATCCCAGTTACCTCCCTGTTCCTTCCCAGTACATAACAGTTACCTCCCAGTACATCCCAGTAGATCCTGGTACATCCCAAATCCCTGCCAGTTCCACCCGGTACAACCCAGTACAAGCCTGTACATCCTAGTTCCTCCACAGTACATCCCAGGGCATCCCCGCACATTGTAGTGCCTCCCAGTACATCCCAGTTCCCTCCCAGTACTGGGAGGGACCTGGGATGTACTGGAAGGGAACTGGGATGTACTGGGAGGGACCTGGGATGTACTGGGATGTAATGGGACGGAACTGGGATGTAATGGGACGGAACTGGGAAAGAAGTGGTAGTGAACCGGGAGGGAACTGGAATGTACGGGGATGAACTGGTTGGGAACTGGGATGTACTGGCATGGAACGGGGATGTATTGGGATGTACAGGAACGGAACTGGAATGTACTGCGATGTACTGGGATGTACTGGCAGCGAGCTGGGATTTACTGGGATGTACTGGGAGGAAACTGGGATATACTGGGAGGCACTGGGAGGGAAGTGGGTGTCAACTGGGACATTCCAGTTTCCTCCCAATACATCCCAGTTCCCTACCAGTGCATCCCAGTACATCCCAGATCCCTCCCAGTACATCCCAGTTCCCTCCCAGTCCGTCCCAGTACATCCCAGTACATCCCAGTTCCCTCACAGTACATCCCAGTTCCCTCACAGTTCACACACAGTTCACTCCCAGTTCCATTCCAGTACATCCCAGTACATGCCACTTTCCTCCAAGTAAATCCCAGTTCCCTCCCACTACATCCAAGTTCCCTCCCACTTCCCTCTAAGTACATCCCAGTACTTCACAGTTCACTCCCAGTACATCCCAGTTCCCCCTCGGTACATAACAGTTCCCTCCCAGTACACCCCAGTACATCCCAGTTCCCTCCCAGTATGTCCCACTACATCCCAGTTCCCTCCCAGTCCATCCCAGTTCCCTCCCAGTAAATCCCAATTCCCAACACTTTCCACCCAGTACATCCCAGTTCCCTCCCAGTACATCCCAGTTCCCTCTAAGTACATCCCAGTACTTCACAGTTCCCTCCCAGTTCACTCCCAGTTCCCTCCCAGTACATCCCAGTTCCCTCTAAGTACATCCCAATACTTCATAGTTCCCTCCCAGAACGTCCCAGTACGTCCCAGTTCCCCTCAGTACATAACACTTCCCTCCCAGTACATACCAGTACATCCCAGTGTCCTCACAGTACGTCCCAGTTCCCTCCCAGTACATCCCAGTTCCCTACCAGTACATAACAGTTACCTCCCTGTTCCTTCCCAGTACATAACAGTTACCTCCCAGTACATCCCAGTAGATCCTGGTACATCCCAAATCCCTGCCAGTTCCACCCGGTACAACCCAGTACAAGCCTGTACATCCTAGTTCCTCCACAGTACATCCCAGGGCATCCCCGCACATTGTAGTGCCTCCCAGTACATCCCAGTTCCCTCCCAGTACTGGGAGGGACCTGGGATGTACTGGGAGGGAACTGGGATGTACTGGGAGAGACCTGGGATGTACTGGGATGTAATGGGACGGAACTGGGATGTATTGGGAGGCACTGGGAAAGAAGTGGTAGTGAACCGGGAGGGAATTGGGATGTACGGGGATGAACTGGTAGGGAACTGGGATGTACTGGCATGGAACGGGGATGTATTGGGATGTACAGGAACAGAACTGGAATGTACAGCGATGTATTGGCATGTACTGGCAGCGAGCTGGGATTTACTGGGATGTACTGGGAGGAAACTGGGATATACTGAGAGGAAACTGGGATATACTGGGAGGCATTGGGAGGGAAGTGGGTGTCAACTGGGACATTCCAGTTTCCTCCCAGTACATCCCAGTTCCCTACCAGTGCAGCCCAGTACATCCCAGTTCCCTCCCAGTCCGTCCCAATCCCCTCCCAGTACATCCCAGTTCCCTGCCAGTATGTCCCAGTACATCCCAGTTCCCTCCCAGTACATACCAGTTCCCTCCCAGTACATCCCAGTTCCCTCCCAGTTCCCTCCCACTACATCCCAGTACATCCCAGTTCCCTCCCAGTACATACCAGTTCCCTCCCAGTACATCCCGGTACATCCTGGTACATCCCAGTTCCCTCCCAGTACATCCTACTACATACCAGTTCCCTCCCAGTTCACTCCCAGTACATCCCAGTACTTCACAGTTCCCTCCCAGTACATCCCAGTACGTCCCAGTTCCCCTCAGTACATAACACTTCCCTCCCAGTACATACCAGTACATCCCAGTGTCCTCACGGTACGTCCCAGTTCCCTCCCAGTACATCCCAGTTCCCTCCCAGTTCACTCCCAGTACATAACAGTTACCTCCCAGTACATCCTAGTAGATCCTAGGACATTTCAAATCCCTGCCAGTTCCACCCGGTACAACCCAGTACAAGCCTGTACATCCTAGTTCCTCCACAGTACATCCCAGGGCATCCCCGCACATTGTAGTGCCTCCCAGTACATCCCAGTTCCCTCCCAGTACTGGGAGGGACCTGGGATGTACTGGGAGGGAACTGGGACGTACTGGGAGGGAACTGGGATGTACTGGGATGTAATGGGACGGAACTGGGATGTATTGGGAGGCACTGGGAAAGAAGTGGTAGTGAACCGGGAGGGAATTGGGATGTACGGGGATGAACTGGTAGGGAACTGGGATGTACTGGCATGGAACGGGGATGTATTGGGATGTACAGGAACAGAACTGGAATGTACTGCGATGTACTGGGAGCAAACTGGGATTTACTGGGATGTACTGGGAGGAAACTGGGATATACTGGGAGGAAACTGGGAGGGAAGTGGGTGTCAACTGGGACATTCCAGTTTCCTCCCAGTACATCCCAGTTCCCTACCAGTGCAGCCCAGTACATCCCAGTTCCCTCCCAGTCCGTCCCAATCCCCTCCCAGTACATCCCAGTTCCCTGCCCGTATGTCCCAGTACATCCCAGTTCCCTCCCAGTACATACCAGTTCCCTCCCAGTACATCCCAGTTCCCTCCCAGTTCCCTCCCACTACATCCCAGTACATCCCAGTTCCCTCCCAGTACATACCAGTTCCCTCCCGGTGCATCCCAGTTCCCACCCAGTACATCCTACTACATACCAGTTCCCTCCCAGTTCACTCCCAGTACATCCCAGTACTTCACAGTTCCCTCCCAGTACATCCCAGTACGTCCCAGTTCCCCTCAGTACATAACACTTCCCTCCCAGTACATACCAGTACATCCCAGTGTCCTCACGGTACGTCCCAGTTCCCTCCCAGTACATCCCAGTTCCCTCCCAGTTCACTCCCAGTACATAACAGTTACCTCCCAGTACATCCTAGTAGATCCTAGGACATTTCAAATCCCTGCCAGTTCCACCCGGTACAACCCAGTACAAGCCTGTACATCCTAGTTCCTCCACAGTACATCCCAGGGCATCCCCGCACATTGTAGTGCCTCCCAGTACATCCCAGTTCCCTCCCAGTACTGGGAGGGACCTGGGATGTACTGGGAGGGAACTGGGACGTACTGGGAGGGAACTGGGATGTACTGGGATGTAATGGGACGGAACTGGGATGTATTGGGAGGCACTGGGAAAGAAGTGGTAGTGAACCGGGAGGGAATTGGGATGTACGGGGATGAACTGGTAGGGAACTGGGATGTACTGGCATGGAACGGGGATGTATTGGGATGTACAGGAACAGAACTGGAATGTACTGCGATGTACTGGGAGCAAACTGGGATTTACTGGGATGTACTGGGAGGAAACTGGGATATACTGGGAGGAAACTGGGAGGGAAGTGGGTGTCAACTGGGACATTCCAGTTTCCTCCCAGTACATCCCAGTTCCCTACCAGTGCAGCCCAGTACATCCCAGTTCCCTCCCAGTCCGTCCCAATCCCCTCCCAGTACATCCCAGTTCCCTGCCCGTATGTCCCAGTACATCCCAGTTCCCTCCCAGTACATACCAGTTCCCTCCCAGTACATCCCAGTTCCCTCCCAGTTCCCTCCCACTACATCCCAGTACATCCCAGTTCCCTCCCAGTACATACCAGTTCCCTCCCGGTGCATCCCAGTTCCCACCCAGTACATCCTACTACATACCAGTTCCCTCCCAGTTCACTCCCAGTACATCCCAGTACTTCACAGTTCCCTCCCAGTACATCCCAGTACGTCCCAGTTCCCCTCAGTACATAACACTTCCCTCCCAGTACATACCAGTACATCCCAGTGTCCTCACAGTACGTCCCAGTTCCCTCCCAGTATATCCCAGTTCCCTCTCAGTACATCCCAGTTACCTCCCTGTTCCTTCCCAGTACATAACAGTTACCTCCCAGTACATCCCAGTAGATCCTGGTACATCCCAAATCCCTGCCAGTTCCACCCGGTACAACCCAGTACAAGCCTGTACATCCTAGTTCCTCCACAGTACATCCCAGGGCATCCCCGCACATTGTAGTGCCTCCCAGTACATCCCAGTTCCCTCCCAGTACTGGGAGGGACCTGGGATGTACTGGAAGGGAACTGGGATGTACTGGGAGGGACCTGGGATGTACTGGGATGTAATGGGACGGAACTGGGATGTAATGGGACGGAACTGGGAAAGAAGTGGTAGTGAACCGGGAGGGAACTGGAATGTACGGGGATGAACTGGTTGGGAACTGGGATGTACTGGCATGGAACGGGGATGTATTGGGATGTACAGGAACGGAACTGGAATGTACTGCGATGTACTGGGATGTACTGGCAGCGAGCTGGGATTTACTGGGATGTACTGGGAGGAAACTGGGATATACTGGGAGGCACTGGGAGGGAAGTGGGTGTCAACTGGGACATTCCAGTTTCCTCCCAATACATCCCAGTTCCCTACCAGTGCATCCCAGTACATCCCAGATCCCTCCCAGTACATCCCAGTTCCCTCCCAGTCCGTCCCAGTACATCCCAGTACATCCCAGTTCCCTCACAGTACATCCCAGTTCCCTCACAGTTCACACACAGTTCACTCCCAGTTCCATTCCAGTACATCCCAGTACATGCCACTTTCCTCCAAGTAAATCCCAGTTCCCTCCCACTACATCCAAGTTCCCTCCCACTTCCCTCTAAGTACATCCCAGTACTTCACAGTTCACTCCCAGTACATCCCAGTTCCCCCTCGGTACATAACAGTTCCCTCCCAGTACACCCCAGTACATCCCAGTTCCCTCCCAGTATGTCCCACTACATCCCAGTTCCCTCCCAGTCCATCCCAGTTCCCTCCCAGTAAATCCCAATTCCCAACACTTTCCACCCAGTACATCCCAGTTCCCTCCCAGTACATCCCAGTTCCCTCTAAGTACATCCCAGTACTTCACAGTTCCCTCCCAGTTCACTCCCAGTTCCCTCCCAGTACATCCCAGTTCCCTCTAAGTACATCCCAATACTTCATAGTTCCCTCCCAGAACGTCCCAGTACGTCCCAGTTCCCCTCAGTACATAACACTTCCCTCCCAGTACATACCAGTACATCCCAGTGTCCTCACAGTACATCCCAGTTCCCTCCCAGTACATCCCAGTTCTCTCCCAGTTCACTCCCAGTACACAACAGTTACCTCCCAGTACATCCCAGTACATCCCAGTAGATCCTGGTACATCCCAAATCCCTGCCAGTTCCACCCGGTACAACCGAGTACAAGCCTGTACATCCTAGTTCCTCCACAGTACATCCCAGGGCATCCCCGCACATTGTAGTGCCTCCCACTACATCCCAGTTCCCTCCCAGTACTGGGAGGGACCTGGGATGTACTGGGAGGGAACTGGGACGTACTGGGAGGGAACTGGGATGTACTGGGATGTAATGGGACGGAACTGGGATGTATTGGGAGGCACTGGGAAAGAAGTGGTAGTGAACCGGGAGGGAATTGGGATGTACTGGGATGAACTGGTAGGAAACTGGGATGTACTGGCATGGAACGGGGATGTATTGGGATGTACAGGAACAGAACTGGAATGTACAGCGATGTATTGGCATGTACTGGCAGCGAGCTGGGATTTACTGGGATGTACTGGGAGGAAACTGGGATATACTGGGAGGAAACTGGGATATACTGGGAGGCATTGGGAGGGAAGTGGGTGTCAACTGGGACATTCCAGTTTCCTCCCAGTACATCCCAGTTCCCTACCAGTGCAGCCCAGTACATCCCAGTTCCCTCCCAGTCCGTCCCAATCCCCTCCCAGTACATCCCAGTTCCCTGCCAGTATGTCCCAGTACATCCCAGTTCCCTCCCAGTACATACCAGTTCCCTCCCAGTACATCCCACTTCCCTCCCATTTCCCTCCCACTACATCCCAGTACATCCCAGTTCCCTCCCAGTACATACCAGTTCCCTCCCAGTACATCCCAGTACATCCTGGTACATCCCAGTTCCCACCCAGTACATCCTACTACATACCAGTTCCCTCCCAGTTCACTCCCAGTACATCCCAGTACTTCACAGTTCCCTCCCAGTACGTCCCAGTTCCCCTCAGTACATAACACTTCCCTCCCAGTACATAACAGTACATCCCAGTGTCCTCACAGTACGTCCCAGTTCCCTCCCAGTACATCCCAGTTCCCTACCAGTACATAACAGTTACCTCCCTGTTCCTTCCCAGTACATAACAGTTACCTCCCAGTACATCCCAGTAGATCCTGGTACATCCCAAATCCCTGCCAGTTCCACCCGGTACAACCCAGTACAAGCCTGTACATCCTAGTTCCTCCACAGTACATCCCAGGGCATCCCCGCACATTGTAGTGCCTCCCAGTACATCCCAGTTCCCTCCCAGTACTGGGAGGGACCTGGGATGTACTGGGAGGGAACTGGGATGTACTGGGAGAGACCTGGGATGTACTGGGATGTAATGGGACGGAACTGGGATGTATTGGGAGGCACTGGGAAAGAAGTGGTAGTGAACCGGGAGGGAATTGGGATGTACGGGGATGAACTGGTAGGGAACTGGGATGTACTGGCATGGAACGGGGATGTATTGGGATGTACAGGAACAGAACTGGAATGTACAGCGATGTATTGGCATGTACTGGCAGCGAGCTGGGATTTACTGGGATGTACTGGGAGGAAACTGGGATATACTGGGAGGAAACTGGGATATACTGGGAGGCATTGGGAGGGAAGTGGGTGTCAACTGGGACATTCCAGTTTCCTCCCAGTACATCCCAGTTCCCTACCAGTGCAGCCCAGTACATCCCAGTTCCCTCCCAGTCCGTCCCAATCCCCTCCCAGTACATCCCAGTTCCCTGCCAGTATGTCCCAGTACATCCCAGTTCCCTCCCAGTACATACCAGTTCCCTCCCAGTACATCCCTGTTCCCACCTAGTACATCCTACTACATACCAGTTCCCTCCCAGTTCACTCCCAGTACATCCCAGTACTTCACAGTTCCCTCCCAGTACATCCCAGTACGTCCCAGTTCCCCTCAGTACATAACACTTCCCTCCCAGTACATACCAGTACATCCCAGTGTCCTCACAGTACGTCCCAGTTCCCTACCAGTACATCCCAGTTCCCTCCCTGTTCCTTCCCAGTACATAACAGTTACCTCCCAGTACATCCCAGTAGATCCTGGTACATCCCAAATCCCTGCCAGTTCCACCCGGTACAACCCAGTACAAGCCTGTACATCCTAGTTCCTCCACAGTACATCCCAGGGCATCCCCGCACATTGTAGTGCCTCCCAGTACATCCCAGTTCCCTCCCAGTACTGGGAGGGACCTGGGATGTACTGGAAGGGAACTGGGATGTACTGGGAGGGACCTGGGATGTACTGGGATGTAATGGGACGGAACTGGGATGTAATGGGACGGAACTGGGAAAGAAGTGGTAGTGAACCGGGAGGGAACTGGAATGTACGGGGATGAACTGGTTGGGAACTGGGATGTACTGGCATGGAACGGGGATGTATTGGGATGTACAGGAACGGAACTGGAATGTACTGCGATGTACTGGGATGTACTGGCAGCGAGCTGGGATTTACTGGGATGTACTGGGAGGAAACTGGGATATACTGGGAGGCACTGGGAGGGAAGTGGGTGTCAACTGGGACATTCCAGTTTCCTCCCAGTACATCCCAGTTCCCTACCAGTGCATCCCAGTACATCCCAGATCCCTCCCAGTACATCCCAGTTCCCTCCCAGTCCGTCCCAGTACATCCCAGTACATCCCAGTTCCCTCTCAGTACATCCCAGTTCCCTCACAGTTCACACACAGTTCACTCCCAGTTCCATTCCAGTACATCCCAGTACATGCCACTTTCCTCCAAGTAAATCCCAGTTCCCTCCCACTACATCCAAGTTCCCTCCCACTTCCCTCTAAGTACATCCCAGTACTTCACAGTTCACTCCCAGTACATCCCAGTTCCCTCCCAGTACACCCCAGTACATCCCAGTTCCCTCCCAGTATGTCCCACTACATCCCAGTTCCCTCCCAGTCCATCCCAGTTCCCTCCCAGTAAATCCCAATTCCCAACACTTTCCACCCAGTACATCCCAGTTCCCTCCCAGTACATCCCAGTTCCCTCTAAGTACATCCCAGTACTTCACAGTTCCCTCCCAGTTCACTCCCAGTTCCCTCCCAGTACATCCCAGTTCCCTCTAAGTACATCCCAATACTTCATAGTTCCCTCCCAGCACGTCCCAGTACGTCCCAGTTCCCCTCAGTACATAACACTTCCCTCCCAGTACATACCAGTACATCCCAGTGTCCTCACAGTACATCCCAGTTCCCTCCCAGTACATCCCAGTTCTCTCCCAGTTCACTCCCAGTACACAACAGTTACCTCCCAGTACATCCCAGTACATCCCAGTAGATCCTGGTACATCCCAAATCCCTGCCAGTTCCACCCGGTACAACCGAGTACAAGCCTGTACATCCTAGTTCCTCCACAGTACATCCCAGGGCATCCCCGCACATTGTAGTGCCTCCCAGTACATCCCAGTTCCCTCCCAGTACTGGGAGGGACCTGGGATGTACTGGGAGGGAACTGGGACGTACTGGGAGGGAACTGGGATGTACTGGGATGTAATGGGACGGAACTGGGATGTATTGGGAGGCACTGGGAAAGAAGTGGTAGTGAACCGGGAGGGAATTGGGATGTACTGGGATGAACTGGTAGGAAACTGGGATGTACTGGCATGGAACGGGGATGTATTGGGATGTACAGGAACAGAACTGGAATGTACAGCGATGTATTGGCATGTACTGGCAGCGAGCTGGGATTTACTGGGATGTACTGGGAGGAAACTGGGATATACTGGGAGGAAACTGGGATATACTGGGAGGCACTGGGAGGGAAGTGGGTGTCAACTGGGACATTCCAGTTTCCTCCCAGTACATCCCAGTTCCCTACCAGTGCAGCCCAGTACATCCCAGTTCCCTCCCAGTCCGTCCCAATCCCCTCCCAGTACATCCCAGTTCCCTGCCAGTATGTCCCAGTACATCCCAGTTCCCTCCCAGTACATACCAGTTCGCTCCCAGTACATCCCAGTTCCCTCCCAGTTCCCTCCCACTACATCCCAGTACATCCCAGTTCCCTCCCAGTACATCCCAGTTCCCTCCCAGTACATCCCAGTTCCCTCCCGGTACATCCCAGTTCCCACCCAGTACATCCTACTACATACCAGTTCCCTCCCAGTTCACTCCCAGTACATCCCAGTACTTCACAGTTCCCTCCCAGTACATCCCAGTACGTCCCAGTTCCCCTCAGTACATAACACTTCCCTCCCAGTACATACCAGTACATCCCAGTGTCCTCACAGTACGTCCCAGTTCCCTCCCAGTATATCCCAGTTCCCTACCAGTACATCCCAGTTACCTCCCTGTTCCTTCCCAGTACATAACAGTTACCTCCCAGTACATCCCAGTAGATCCTGGTACATCCCAAATCCCTGCCAGTTCCACCCGGTACAACCCAGTACAAGCCTGTACATCCTAGTTCCTCCACAGTACATCCCAGGGCATCCCCGCACATTGTAGTGCCTCCCAGTACATCCCAGTTCCCTCCCAGTACTGGGAGGGACCTGGGATGTACTGGAAGGGAACTGGGATGTACTGGGAGGGACCTGGGATGTACTGGGATGTAATGGGACGGAACTGGGATGTAATGGGACGGAACTGGGAAAGAAGTGGTAGTGAACCGGGAGGGAACTGGAATGTACGGGGATGAACTGGTTGGGAACTGGGATGTACTGGCATGGAACGGGGATGTATTGGGATGTACAGGAACGGAACTGGAATGTACTGCGATGTACTGGGATGTACTGGCAGCGAGCTGGGATTTACTGGGATGTACTGGGAGGAAACTGGGATATACTGGGAGGCACTGGGAGGGAAGTGGGTGTCAACTGGGACATTCCAGTTTCCTCCCAGTACATCCCAGTTCCCTACCAGTGCATCCCAGTACATCCCAGATCCCTCCCAGTACATCCCAGTTCCCTCCCAGTCCGTCCCAGTACATCCCAGTACATCCCAGTTCCCTCACAGTACATCCCAGTTCCCTCACAGTTCACACACAGTTCACTCCCAGTTCCATTCCAGTACATCCCAGTACATGCCACTTTCCTCCAAGTAAATCCCAGTTCCCTCCCACTACATCCAAGTTCCCTCCCACTTCCCTCTAAGTACATCCCAGTACTTCACAGTTCACTCCCAGTACATCCCAGTTCCCCCTCGGTACATAACAGTTCCCTCCCAGTACACCCCAGTACATCCCAGTTCCCTCCCAGTATGTCCCACTACATCCCAGTTCCCTCCCAGTCCATCCCAGTTCCCTCCCAGTAAATCCCAATTCCCAACACTTTCCACCCAGTACATCCCAGTTCCCTCCCAGTACATCCCAGTTCCCTCTAAGTACATCCCAGTACTTCACAGTTCCCTCCCAGTTCACTCCCACTTCCCTCCCAGTACATCCCAGTTCCCTCTAAGTACATCCCAATACTTCATAGTTCCCTCCCAGAACGTCCCAGTACGTCCCAGTTCCCCTCAGTACATAACACTTCCCTCCCAGTACATACCAGTACATCCCAGTGTCCTCACAGTACATCCCAGTTCCCTCCCAGTACATCCCAGTTCTCTCCCAGTTCACTCCCAGTACACAACAGTTACCTCCCAGTACATCCCAGTACATCCCAGTAGATCCTGGTACATCCCAAATCCCTGCCAGTTCCACCCGGTACAACCCAGTACAAGCCTGTACATCCTAGTTCCTCCACAGTACATCCCAGGGCATCCCCGCACATTGTAGTGCCTCCCAGTACATCCCAGTTCCCTCCCAGTACTGGGAGGGACCTGGGATGTACTGGGAGGGACCTGGGATGTACTGGGAGGGACCTGGGATGTACTGGGATGTAATGGGACGGAACTGGGATGTATTGGGAGGCACTGGGAAAG
The DNA here is from genome assembly GCF_949628215.1 of Phalacrocorax aristotelis. Classification (NCBI taxonomy): domain Eukaryota; kingdom Metazoa; phylum Chordata; class Aves; order Suliformes; family Phalacrocoracidae; genus Phalacrocorax; species Phalacrocorax aristotelis. Next base: position 62,146 of record NW_027441205.1, on the reverse strand, counting down.
AAGTGGTAGTGAACCGGGAGGGAATTGGGATGTACGGGGATGAACTGGTAGGGAACTGGGATGTACTGGCATGGAACGGGGATGTATTGGGATGTACAGGAACAGAACTGGAATGTACAGCGATGTATTGGCATGTACTGGCAGCGAGCTGGGATTTACTGGGATGTACTGGGAGGAAACTGGGATATACTGGGAGGAAACTGGGATATACTGGGAGGCATTGGGAGGGAAGTGGGTGTCAACTGGGACATTCCAGTTTCCTCCCAGTACATCCCAGTTCCCTACCAGTGCAGCCCAGTACATCCCAGTTCCCTCCCAGTCCGTCCCAATCCCCTCCCAGTACATCCCAGTTCCCTGCCAGTATGTCCCAGTACATCCCAGTTCCCTACCAGTACATACCAGTTCCCTCCCAGTACATCCCAGTTCCCTCCCAGTTCCCTCCCACTACATCCCAGTACATCCCAGTTCCCTCCCAGTACATACCAGTTCCCTCCCAGTACATCCTGGTACATCCTGGTACATCCCAGTTCCCACCCAGTACATCCTACTACATACCAGTTCCCTCCCAGTTCACTCCCAGTACATCCCAGTACTTCACAGTTCCCTCCCAGTACATCCCAGTACGTCCCAGTTCCCCTCAGTACATAACACTTCCCTCCCAGTACATACCAGTACATCCCAGTGTCCTCACGGTACGTCCCAGTTCCCTCCCAGTACATCCCAGTTCCCTCCCAGTTCACTCCCAGTACATAACAGTTACCTCCCAGTACATCCTAGTAGATCCTAGGACATTTCAAATCCCTGCCAGTTCCACCCGGTACAACCCAGTACAAGCCTGTACATCCTAGTTCCTCCACAGTACATCCCAGGGCATCCCCGCACATTGTAGTGCCTCCCAGTACATCCCAGTTCCCTCCCAGTACTGGGAGGGACCTGGGATGTACTGGGAGGGAACTGGGACGTACTGGGAGGGAACTGGGATGTACTGGGATGTAATGGGACGGAACTGGGATGTATTGGGAGGCACTGGGAAAGAAGTGGTAGTGAACCGGGAGGGAATTGGGATGTACGGGGATGAACTGGTAGGAAACTGGGATGTACTGGCATGGAACGGGGATGTATTGGGATGTACAGGAACAGAACTGGAATGTACTGCGATGTACTGGGAGCAAACTGGGATTTACTGGGATGTACTGGGAGGAAACTGGGATATACTGGGAGGAAACTGGGATATACTGGGAGGAAACTGGGAGGGAAGTGGGTGTCAACTGGGACATTCCAGTTTCCTCCCAGTACATCCCAGTTCCCTACCAGTGCAGCCCAGTACATCCCAGTTCCCTCCCAGTCCGTCCCAATCCCCTCCCAGTACATCCCAGTTCCCTGCCAGTATGTCCCAGTACATCCCAGTTCCCTCCCAGTACATACCAGTTCGCTCCCAGTACATCCCAGTTCCCTCCCAGTTCCCTCCCACTACATCCCAGTACATCCCAGTTCCCTCCCAGTACATCCCAGTTCCCTCCCAGTACATCCCAGTTCCCTCCCAGTACATCCTACTACATACCAGTTCCCTCCCAGTTCACTCCCAGTACATCCCAGTACTTCACAGTTCCCTCCCAGTACATCCCAGTACGTCCCAGTTCCCCTCAGTACATAACACTTCCCTCCCAGTACATACCAGTACATCCCAGTGTCCTCACGGTACGTCCCAGTTCCCTCACAGTACATCCCAGTTCCCTACCAGTACATCCCAGTTCCCTCCCTGTTCCTTCCCAGTACATAACAGTTACCTCCCAGTACATCCCAGTAGATCCTGGTACATCCCAAATCCCTGCCAGTTCCACCCGGTACAACCCAGTACAAGCCTGTACATCCTAGTTCCTCCACAGTACATCCCAGGGCATCCCCGCACATTGTAGTGCCTCCCAGTACATCCCAGTTCCCTCCCAGTACTGGGAGGGACCTGGGATGTACTGGAAGGGAACTGGGATGTACTGGGAGGGACCTGGGATGTACTGGGATGTAATGGGACGGAACTGGGATGTAATGGGACGGAACTGGGAAAGAAGTGGTAGTGAACCGGGAGGGAACTGGAATGTACGGGGATGAACTGGTTGGGAACTGGGATGTACTGGCATGGAACGGGGATGTATTGGGATGTACAGGAACGGAACTGGAATGTACTGCGATGTACTGGCAGCGAGCTGGGATTTACTGGGATATACTGGGAGGCACTGGGAGGGAAGTGGGTGTCAACTGGGACATTCCAGTTTCCTCCCAGTACATCCCAGTTCCCTACCAGTGCATCCCAGTACATCCCAGATCCCTCCCAGTACATCCCAGTTCCCTCCCAGTCCGTCCCAGTACATCCCAGTACATCCCAGTTCCCTCACAGTACATCCCAGTTCCCTCACAGTTCACACACAGTTCACTCCCAGTTCCATTCCAGTACATCCCAGTACATGCCACTTTCCTCCAAGTAAATCCCAGTTCCCTCCCACTACATCCAAGTTCCCTCCCACTTCCCTCTAAGTACATCCCAGTACTTCACAGTTCACTCCCAGTACATCCCAGTTCCCCCTCGGTACATAACAGTTCCCTCCCAGTACACCCCAGTACATCCCAGTTCCCTCCCAGTATGTCCCACTACATCCCAGTTCCCTCCCAGTCCATCCCAGTTCCCTCCCAGTAAATCCCAATTCCCAACACTTTCCACCCAGTACATCCCAGTTCCCTCCCAGTACATCCCAGTTCCCTCTAAGTACATCCCAGTACTTCACAGTTCCCTCCCAGTTCACTCCCACTTCCCTCCCAGTACATCCCAGTTCCCTCTAAGTACATCCCAATACTTCATAGTTCCCTCCCAGAACGTCCCAGTACGTCCCAGTTCCCCTCAGTACATAACACTTCCCTCCCAGTACATACCAGTACATCCCAGTGTCCTCACAGTACATCACAGTTCCCTCCCAGTACATCCCAGTTCTCTCCCAGTTCACTCCCAGTACACAACAGTTACCTCCCAGTACATCCCAGTACATCCCAGTAGATCCTGGTACATCCCAAATCCCTGCCAGTTCCACCCGGTACAACCCAGTACAAGCCTGTACATCCTAGTTCCTCCACAGTACATCCCAGGGCATCCCCGCACATTGTAGTGCCTCCCAGTACATCCCAGTTCCCTCCCAGTACTGGGAGGGACCTGGGATGTACTGGGAGGGAACTGGGACGTACTGGGAGGGAACTGGGATGTACTGGGATGTAATGGGACGGAACTGGGATGTATTGGGAGGCACTGGGAAAGAAGTGGTAGTGAACCGGGAGGGAACTGGGATGTACGGGGATGAACTGGTAGGAAACTGGGATGTACTGGCATGGAACGGGGATGTATTGGGATGTACAGGAACGGAACTGGAATGTACAGCGATGTATTGGCATGTACTGGCAGCGAGCTGGGATTTACTGGGATGTACTGGGAGGAAACTGGGATATACTGGGAGGAAACTGGGATATACTGGGAGGAAACTGGGAGGGAAGTGGGTGTCAACTGGGACATTCCAGTTTCCTCCCAGTACATCCCAGTTCCCTACCAGTGCAGCCCAGTACATCCCAGTTCCCTCCCAGTCCGTCCCAATCCCCTCCCAGTACATCCCAGTTCCCTGCCAGTATGTCCCAGTACATCCCAGTTCCCTCCCAGTACATACCAGTTCCCTCCCAGTACATCCCAGTTCCCTCCCAGTTCCCTCCCACTACATCCCAGTTCACTCCCAGTACATCCCAGTACTTCACAGTTCCCTCCCAGTACATCCCAGTACGTCCCAGTTCCCCTCAGTACATAACACTTCCCTCCCAGTACATACCAGTACATCCCAGTGTCCTCACGGTACGTCCCAGTTCCCTCCCAGTACATCCCAGTTCCCTACCAGTACATCCCAGTTCCCTCCCTGTTCCTTCCCAGTACATAACAGTTACCTCCCAGTACATCCCAGTAGATCCTGGTACATCCCAAATCCCTGCCAGTTCCACCCGGTACAACCCAGTACAAGCCTGTACATCCTAGTTCCTCCACAGTACATCCCAGGGCATCCCCGCACATTGTAGTGCCTCCCAGTACATCCCAGTTCCCTCCCAGTACTGGGAGGGACCTGGGATGTACTGGGAGGGAACTGGGACGTACTGGGAGGGAACTGGGATGTACTGGGATGTAATGGGACGGAACTGGGATGTAATGGGACGGAACTGGGAAAGAAGTGGTAGTGAACCGGGAGGGAATTGGGATGTACGGGGATGAACTGGTAGGGAACTGGGATGTACTGGCATGGAACGGGGATGTATTGGGATGTACAGGAACGGAACTGGAATGTACTGCGATGTACTGGCATGTACTGGGAGCAAACTGGGATTTACTGGGATGTACTGGGAGGAAACTGGGATATACTGGGAGGCACTGGGAGGGAAGTGGGTGTCAACTGGGACATTCCAGTTTCCTCCCAGTACATCCCAGTTCCCTACCAGTGCAGCCCAGTACATCCCAGATCCCTCCCAGTACATCCCAGATCCCTCCCAGTACATCCCAGTTCCCTCCCAGTCCGTCCCAGTACATCCCAGTACATCCCAGTTCCCTCACAGTACATCCCAGTTCCCTCACAGTTCACACACAGTTCACTCCCTGTTCCATTCCAGTACATCCCAGTACATGCCACTTTCCTCCAAGTAAACCCCAGTTCCCTCCCACTACATCCAAGTTCCCTCCCACTTCCCTCTAAGTACATCCCAGTACTTCACAGTTCACTCCCAGTACATCCCAGTTCCCCCTCGGTACATAACAGTTCCCTCCCAGTACACCCCAGTACATCCCAGTTCCCTCCCAGTATGTCCCACTACATCCCAGTTCCCTCCCAGTCCATCCCAGTTCCCTCCCAGTAAATCCCAATTCCCAACACTTTCCACCCAGTACATCCCAGTTCCCTCCCAGTACATACCAGTTCCCTCCCAGTACATCCCAGTACTTCACAGTTCCCTCCCAGTTCCCTCCCAGTACATCCCAGTTCCCTCTAAGTACATCCCAATACTTCATAGTTCCCTCCCAGCACATCCCAGTACGTCCCAGTTCCCCTCAGTACATAACACTTCCCTCCCAGTACATACCAGTACATCCCAGTGTCCTCACAGTACATCCCAGTTCCCTCCCAGTACATCCCAGTACATAACAGTTACCTCCCAGTACATCCCAGTAGATCCTGGTACATCCCAAATCCCTGCCAGTTCCACCCGGTACAACCCAGTACAAGCCTGTACATCCTAGTTCCTCCACAGTACATCCCAGGGCATCCCCGTACATTGTAGTGCCTCCCAGTACATCCCAGTTCCCTCCCAGTACTGGGAGGGACCTGGGATGTACTGGGAGGGAACTGGGACGTACTGGGATGTAATGGGACGGAACTGGGATGTATTGGGAGGCACTGGGAAAGAAGTGGTAGTGAATCGGGAGGGAACTGGGATGTACGGGGATGAACTGGTAGGAAACTGGGATGTACTGGCATGGAACGGGGATGTATTGGGATGTACAGGAACAGAACTGGAATGTACAGCAATGTATTGGCATGTACTGGCAGCGAGCTGGGATTTACTGGGATGTACTGGGAGGAAACTGGGATATACTGGGAGGAAACTGGGATATACTGGGAGGCATTGGGAGGGAAGTGGGTGTCAACTGGGACATTCCAGTTTCCTCCCAGTACATCCCAGTTCCCTACCAGTGCAGCCCAGTACATCCCAGTTCCCTCCCAGTCCGTCCCAATCCCCTCCCAGTACATCCCAGTTCCCTGCCAGTATGTCCCAGTACATCCCAGTTCCCTCCCAGTACATCCCAGTTCCCTCCCAGTACATCCCAATTCCCTCCCAGTTCCCTCCCACTACATCCCAGTACATCCCAGTTCCCTCCCAGTACATACCAGTTCCCTCCCAGTACATCCTGGTACATCCCACTACATACCAGTTCCCTCCCAGTTCCCTCCCAGTACATCCCAGTACTTCACAGTTCCCTCCCAGTACATCCCAGTACGTCCCAGTTCCCCTCAGTACATAACACTTCCCTCCCAGTACATACCAGTACATCCCAGTGTCCTCACGGTACGTCCCAGTTCCCTCTCAGTACAGCCCAGTTCCCTCCCAGTTCACTCCCAGTACATAACAGTTACCTCCCAGTACATCCCAGTAGATCCTGGTACATCCCAAATCCCTGCCAGTTCCACCCGGTACAACCCAGTACAAGCCTGTACATCCTAGTTCCTCCACAGTACATCCCAGGGCATCCCCGCACATTGTAGTGCCTCCCAGTACATCCCAGTTCCCTCCCAGTACTGGGAGGGACCTGGGATGTACTGGGAGGGAACTGGGACGTACTGGGAGGGAACTGGGATGTACTGGGATGTAATGGGACGGAACTGGGATGTATTGGGAGGCACTGGGAAAGAAGTGGTAGTGAACCAGGAGGGAATTGGGATGTACGGGGATGAACTGGTAGGAAACTGGGATGTACTGGCATGGAACGGGGATGTATTGGGATGTACAGGAACAGAACTGGAATGTACTGCGATGTACTGGGAGCAAACTGGGGTTTACTGGGATGTACTGGGAGGAAACTGGGATATACTGGGAGGAAACTGGGATATACTGGGAGGCATTGGGAGGGAAGTGGGTGTCAACTGGGACATTCCAGTTTCCTCCCAGTACATCCCAGTTCCCTACCAGTGCAGCCCAGTACATCCCAGTTCCCTCCCAGTCCGTCCCAATCCCCTCCCAGTACATCCCAGTTCCCTGCCAGTATGTCCCAGTACATCCCAGTTCCCTCCCAGTACATACCAGTTCCCTCCCAGTGCAGCCCAGTACATCCCAGTTCCCTCCCAGTTCCCTCCCACTACATCCCAGTACATCCCAGTTCCCTCCCAGTACATCCCAGTTCCCTCCCAGTACATACCAGTTCCCTCACAGTTCACACACAGTTCACTCCCAGTTCCATTCCAGTACATCCCAGTACATGCCACTTTCCTCCAAGTAAACCCCAGTTCCCTCCCACTACATCCAAGTTCCCTCCCACTTCCCTCTAAGTACATCCCAGTACTTCACAGTTCACTCCCAGTACATCCCAGTTCCCCCTCGGTACATAACAGTTCCCTCCCAGTACACCCCAGTACATCCCAGTTCCCTCCCAGTCCATCCCAGTTCCCTCCCAGTAAATCCCAATTCCCAACACTTTCCACCCAGTACATCCCAGTTCCCTCCCAGTACATCCCAGTACTTCACAGTTCCCTCCCAGTTCCCTCCCAGTACATCCCAGTTCCCTCTAAGTACATCCCAATACTTCATAGTTCCCTCCCAGCACGTCCCAGTACGTCCCAGTTCCCCTCAGTACATAACACTTCCCTCCCAGTACATACCAGTACATCCCAGTGTCCTCACAGTACATCCCAGTTCCCTCCCAGTACATCCCAGTTCTCTCCCAGTTCACTCCCAGTACACAACAGTTACCTCCCAGTACATCCCAGTACATCCTAGTAGATCCTAGGACATTTCAAATCCCTGCCAGTTCCACCCGGTACAACCCAGTACAAGCCTGTACATCCTAGTTCCTCCACGGTACATCCCAGGGCATCCCCGCACATTGTAGTGCCTCCCAGTACATCCCAGTTCCCTCCCAGTACTGGGAGGGAACTGGGATGTACTGGGAGGGACCTGGGATGTACTGGGAGGGAACTGGGATGTACTGGGATGTAATGGGACGGAACTGGGATGTATTGGGAGGCACTGGGAAAGAAGTGGTAGTGAACCGGGAGGGAACTGGGATGTACGGGGATGAACTGGTAGGAAACTGGGATGTACTGGCATGGAACGGGGATGTATTGGGATGTACAGGAACAGAACTGGAATGTACAGCGATGTATTGGCATGTACTGGCAGCGAGCTGGGATTTACTGGGATGTACTGGGAGGAAACTGGGATATACTGGGAGGAAACTGGGATATACTGGGAGGCATTGGGAGGGAAGTGGGTGTCAACTGGGACATTCCAGTTTCCTCCCAGTACATCCCAGTTCCCTACCAGTGCAGCCCAGTACATCCCAGTTCCCTCCCAGTCCGTCCCAATCCCCTCCCAGTACATCCCAGTTCCCTGCCAGTATGTCCCAGTACATCCCAGTTCCCTACCAGTACATACCAGTTCCCTCCCAGTACATCCCAGTTCCCTCCCAGTTCCCTCCCACTACATCCCAGTACATCCCAGTTCCCTCCCAGTACATCCCAGTTCCCTCCCAGTACATCCCAGTTCCCTCCCAGTACATCCTACTACATACCAGTTCCCTCCCAGTTCACTCCCAGTTCCCCTCAGTACATAACACTTCCCTCCCAGTACATACCAGTACATCCCAGTGTCCTCACAGTACGTCCCAGTTCCCTCACAGTACATCCCAGTTCCCTATCAGTACATCCCAGTTCCCTCCCTGTTCCTTCCCAGTACATAACAGTTACCTCCCAGTACATCCCAGTAGATCCTGGTACATCCCAAATCCCTGCCAGTTCCACCCGGTACAACCCAGTACAAGCCTGTACTTCCTAGTTCCTCCACAGTACATCCCAGGGCATCCCCGCACATTGTAGTGCCTCCCAGTACATCCCAGTTCCCTCCCAGTACTGGGAGGGACCTGGGATGTACTGGGAGGGAACTGGGACGTACTGGGAGGGAACTGGGATGTACTGGGATGTAATGGGACGGAACTGGGATGTATAGGGAGGCACTGGGAAAGAAGTGGTAGTGAACCGGGAGGGAACTGGGATGTACGGGGATGAACTGGTAGGAAACTGGGATGTACTGGCATGGAACGGGGATGTATTGGGATGTACAGGAACAGAACTGGAATGTACAGCGATGTATTGGCATGTACTGGCAGCGAGCTGGGATTTACTGGGATGTACTGGGAGGAAACTGGGATATACTGGGAGGAAACTGGGATATACTGGGAGGCACTGGGAGGGAAGTGGGTGTCAACTGGGACATTCCAGTTTCCTCCCAGTACATCCCAGTTCCCTACCAGTGCAGCCCAGTACATCCCAGTTCCCTCCCAGTCCGTCCCAATCCCCTCCCAGTACATCCCAGTTCCCAGCCAGTATGTCCCAGTACATCCCAGTTCCCTACCAGTACATACCAGTTCCCTCCCAGTACATCCCAGTTCCCTCCCAATTCCCTCCCACTACATCCCAGTTCCCTCCCAGTACATACCAGTTCCCTCCCAGTACATCCCAGTTCCCACCCAGTACATCCTACTACATACCAGTTCCCTCCCAGTTCACTCCCAGTACATCCCAGTACTTCACAGTTCCCTCCCAGTACATCCCAGTACGTCCCAGTTCCCCTCAGTACATAACACTTCCCTCCCAGTACATACCAGTACATCCCAGTGTCCTCACGGTACGTCCCAGTTCCCTACCAGTACATCCCAGTTCCCTCCCTGTTCCTTCCCAGTACATAACAGTTACCTCCCAGTACATCACAGTAGATCCTGGTACATCCCAAATCCCTGCCAGTTCCACCCGGTACAACCCAGTACAAGCCTGTACATCCTAGTTCCTCCACAGTACATCCCAGGGCATCCCCGCACATTGTAGTGCCTCCCAGTACATCCCAGTTCCCTCCCAGTACTGGGAGGGACCTGGGATGTACTGGGAGGGAACTGGGACGTACTGGGAGGGAACTGGGATGTACTGGGATGTAATGGGACGGAACTGGGATGTAATGGGACGGAACTGGGAAAGAAGTGGTAGTGAACCGGGAGGGAATTGGGATGTACGGGGATGAACTGGTAGGGAACTGGGATGTACTGGCATGGAACGGGGATGTATTGGGATGTACAGGAACGGAACTGGAATGTACTGCGATGTACTGGCATGTACTGGGAGCAAACTGGGATTTACTGGGATGTACTGGGAGGAAACTGGGATATACTGGGAGGCACTGGGAGGGAAGTGGGTGTCAACTGGGACATTCCAGTTTCCTCCCAGTACATCCCAGTTCCCTACCAGTGCAGCCCAGTACATCCCAGATCCCTCCCAGTACATCCCAGATCCCTCCCAGTACATCCCAGTTCCCTCCCAGTCCGTCCCAGTACATCCCAGTACATCCCAGTTCCCTCACAGTACATCCCAGTTCCCTCACAGTTCACACACAGTTCACTCCCTGTTCCATTCCAGTACATCCCAGTACATGCCACTTTCCTCCAAGTAAACCCCAGTTCCCTCCCACTACATCCAAGTTCCCTCCCACTTCCCTCTAAGTACATCCCAGTACTTCACAGTTCACTCCCAGTACATCCCAGTTCCCCCTCGGTACATAACAGTTCCCTCCCAGTACACCCCAGTACATCCCAGTTCCCTCCCAGTATGTCCCACTACATCCCAGTTCCCTCCCAGTCCATCCCAGTTCCCTCCCAGTAAATCCCAATTCCCAACACTTTCCACCCAGTACATCCCAGTTCCCTCCCAGTACATACCAGTTCCCTCCCAGTACATCCCAGTACTTCACAGTTCCCTCCCAGTTCCCTCCCAGTACATCCCAGTTCCCTCTAAGTACATCCCAATACTTCATAGTTCCCTCCCAGCACGTCCCAGTACGTCCCAGTTCCCCTCAGTACATAACACTTCCCTCCCAGTACATACCAGTACATCCCAGTGTCCTCACAGTACATCCCAGTTCCCTCCCAGTACATCCCAGTACATAACAGTTACCTCCCAGTACATCCCAGTAGATCCTGGTACATCCCAAATCCCTGCCAGTTCCACCCGGTACAACCCAGTACAAGCCTGTACATCCTAGTTCCTCCACAGTACATCCCAGGGCATCCCCGTACATTGTAGTGCCTCCCAGTACATCCCAGTTCCCTCCCAGTACTGGGAGGGACCTGGGATGTACTGGGAGGGAACTGGGACGTACTGGGATGTAATGGGACGGAACTGGGATGTATTGGGAGGCACTGGGAAAGAAGTGGTAGTGAATCGGGAGGGAACTGGGATGTACGGGGATGAACTGGTAGGAAACTGGGATGTACTGGCATGGAACGGGGATGTATTGGGATGTACAGGAACAGAACTGGAATGTACTGCGATGTACTGGGAGCAAACTGGGGTTTACTGGGATGTACTGGGAGGAAACTGGGATATACTGGGAGGAAACTGGGATATACTGGGAGGCATTGGGAGGGAAGTGGGTGTCAACTGGGACATTCCAGTTTCCTCCCAGTACATCCCAGTTCCCTACCAGTGCAGCCCAGTACATCCCAGTTCCCTCCCAGTCCGTCCCAATCCCCTCCCAGTACATCCCAGTTCCCTGCCAGTATGTCCCAGTACATCCCAGTTCCCTCCCAGTACATACCAGTTCCCTCCCAGTACATCCCAGTTCCCTCCCAGTGCAGCCCAGTAAATCCCAGTTCCCTCCCAGTTCCCTCCCACTACATCCCAGTACATCCCAGTTCCCTCCCAGTACATCCCAGTTCCCTCCCAGTACATCCCAGTTCCCTCCCGGTACATACCAGTTCCCTCCCGGTACATACCAGTTCCCTCCCGGTACATCCCAGTTCCCTCCCGGTACATACCAGTTCCCTCCCGGTACATCCTACTACATAGCAGTTCCCTCCCAGTTCACTCCCAGTACATCCCAGTACTTCACAGTTCCCTCCCAGTACATCCCAGTATGTCCCAGTTCCCCTCAGTACATAACACTTCCCTCCCAGTACATACCAGTACATCCCAGTGTCCTCACAGTACGTCCCAGTTCCCTCCCAGTACATCCCAGTTCCCTACCAGTACATCCCAGTTCCCTCCCTGTTCCTTCCCAGTACATAACAGTTACCTCCCAGTACATCCCAGTACATCCCAGTAGATCCTGGTACATCCCAAATCCCTGCCAGTTCCACCCGGTACAACCCGGTACAAGCCTGTACATCCTAGTTCCTCCACAGTACATCCCAGGGCATCCCCGCACATTGTAGTGCCTCCCAGTACATCCCAGCTCCCTCCCAGTACTGGGAGGGACCTGGGATGTACTGGGAGGGAACTGGGATGTACTGGGAGGGAACTGGGATGTACTGGGATGTAATGGGACGGAACTGGGATGTAATGGGACGGAACTGGGAAAGAAGTGGTAGTGAACCGGGAGGGAATTGGGATGTACGGGGATGAACTGGTAGGGAACTGGGATGTACTGGCATGGAACAGGGATGTATTGGGATGTACAGGAACGGAACTGGAATGTACTGCGATGTACTGGGATGTACTGGGAGCGAACTGGGATTTACTGTGATGTACTGGGAGGAAACTGGGATATACTGGGAGGAAACTGGGAGGGAAGTGGGTGTCAACTGGGACATTCCAGTTTCCTCCCAGTACATCCCAGTTCCCTACCAGTGCAGCCCAGTACATCCCAGATCCCTCCCAGTCCCTCCCAGTACATCCCAGTACTTCACAGTTCCCTCACAGTACATCCCAGTTCCCTCCCAGTATGTCCCACTACATCCCAGTTCCCTCCCAGTCCATCCCAGTTCCCTCCCAGTAAATCCCAATTCCCAACACTTTCCACCCAGTACATCCCAGTTCCCTCTAAGTACATCCCAGTACTTCACAGTTCCCTCCCAGTTCACTCCCAGTTCCCTCCCAGTACATCCCAGTTCCCTCTAAGTACATCCCAATACTTCATAGTTCCCTCCCAGCACGTCCCAGTACGTCCCAGTTCCCCTCAGTACATAACACTTCCCTCCCAGTACATACCAGTACATCCCAGTGTCCTCACAGTACGTCCCAGTTCCCTCCCAGTACATCCCAGTTCCCTCCCAGTTCACTACCAGTACACAACAGTTACCTCCCAGTACATCCCAGTAGATCCTGGTACATCCCAAATCCCTGCCAGTTCCACCCGGTACAACCCGGTACAAGCCTGTACATCCTAGTTCCTCCACAGTACATCCCAGGGCATCCCCGCACATTGTAGTGCCTCCCAGTACATCCCAGCTCCCTCCCAGTACTGGGAGGGACCTGGGATGTACTGGGAGGGAACTGGGACGTACTGGGAGGGAACTGGGATGTACTGGGATGTAATGGGACGGAACTGGGATGTAATGGGACGGAACTGGGATGTAATGGGACGGAACTGGGAAAGAAGTGGTAGTGAACCGGGAGGGAATTGGGATGTACGGGGATGAACTGGTAGGGAACTGGGATGTACTGGCATGGAACGGGGATGTATTGGGATGTACAGGAACGGAACTGGAATGTACTGCGATGTACTGGCATGTACTGGGAGCAAACTGGGATTTACTGGGATGTACTGGGAGGAAACTGGGATATACTGGGAGGCACTGGGAGGGAAGTGGGTGTCAACTGGGACATTCCAGTTTCCTCCCAGTACATCCCAGTTCCCTACCAGTGCAGCCCAGTACATCCCAGATCCCTCCCAGTACATCCCAGATCCCTCCCAGTACATCCCAGTTCCCTCCCAGTCCGTCCCAGTACATCCCAGTACATCCCAGTTCCCTCACAGTACATCCCAGTTCCCTCACAGTTCACACACAGTTCACTCCCTGTTCCATTCCAGTACATCCCAGTACATGCCACTTACCTCCAAGTAAACCCCAGTTCCCTCCCACTACATCCAAGTTCCCTCCCACTTCCCTCTAAGTACATCCCAGTACTTCACAGTTCACTCCCAGTACATCCCAGTTCCCCCTCGGTACATAACAGTTCCCTCCCAGTACACCCCAGTACATCCCAGTTCCCTCCCAGTATGTCCCACTACATCCCAGTTCCCTCCCAGTCCATCCCAGTTCCCTCCCAGTAAATCCCAATTCCCAACACTTTCCACCCAGTACATCCCAGTTCCCTCCCAGTACATACCAGTTCCCTCCCAGTACATCCCAGTACTTCACAGTTCCCTCCCAGTTCCCTCCCAGTACATCCAAGTTCCCTCTAAGTACATCCCAATACTTCATAGTTCCCTCCCAGCACGTCCCAGTACGTCCCAGTTCCCCTCAGTACATAACACTTCCCTCCCAGTACATACCAGTACATCCCAGTGTCCTCACAGTACATCCCAGTTCCCTCCCAGTACATCCCAGTACATAACAGTTACCTCCCAGTACATCCCAGTAGATCCTGGTACATCCCAAATCCCTGCCAGTTCCACCCGGTACAACCCAGTACAAGCCTGTACATCCTAGTTCCTCCACAGTACATCCCAGGGCATCCCCGTACATTGTAGTGCCTCCCAGTACATCCCAGTTCCCTCCCAGTACTGGGAGGGACCTGGGATGTACTGGGAGGGAACTGGGACGTACTGGGATGTAATGGGACGGAACTGGGATGTATTGGGAGGCACTGGGAAAGAAGTGGTAGTGAATCGGGAGGGAACTGGGATGTACGGGGATGAACTGGTAGGAAACTGGGATGTACTGGCATGGAACGGGGATGTATTGGGATGTACAGGAACAGAACTGGAATGTACAGCAATGTATTGGCATGTACTGGCAGCGAGCTGGGATTTACTGGGATCTACTGGGAGGAAACTGGGATATACTGGGAGGAAACTGGGATATACTGGGAGGCATTGGGAGGGAAGTGGGTGTCAACTGGGACATTCCAGTTTCCTCCCAGTACATCCCAGTTCCCTACCAGTGCAGCCCAGTACATCCCAGTTCCCTCCCAGTCCGTCCCAATCCCCTCCCAGTACATCCCAGTTCCCTGCCAGTATGTCCCAGTACATCCCAGTTCCCTCCCAGTACATACCAGTTCCCTCCCAGTACATCCCAATTCCCTCCCAGTTCCCTCCCACTACATCCCAGTACATCCCAGTTCCCTCCCAGTACATCCCAGTTCCCTCCCAGTACATCCTGGTACATCCCACTACATACCAGTTCCCTCCCAGTTCACTCCCAGTACATCCCAGTACTTCACAGTTCCCTCCCAGTACATCCCAGTACGTCCCAGTTCCCCTCAGTACATAACACTTCCCTCCCAGTACATACCAGTACATCCCAGTGTCCTCACGGTACGTCCCAGTTCCCTCTCAGTACAGCCCAGTTCCCTCCCAGTTCACTCCCAGTACATAACAGTTACCTCCCAGTACATCCCAGTAGATCCTGGTACATCCCAAATCCCTGCCAGTTCCACCCGGTACAACCCAGTACAAGCCTGTACATCCTAGTTCCTCCACAGTACATCCCAGGGCATCCCCGCACATTGTAGTGCCTCCCAGTACATCCCAGTTCCCTCCCAGTACTGGGAGGGACCTGGGATGTACTGGGAGGGAACTGGGACGTACTGGGAGGGAACTGGGATGTACTGGGATGTAATGGGACGGAACTGGGATGTATTGGGAGGCACTGGGAAAGAAGTGGTAGTGAACCAGGAGGGAATTGGGATGTACGGGGATGAACTGGTAGGAAACTGGGATGTACTGGCATGGAACGGGGATGTATTGGGATGTACAGGAACAGAACTGGAATGTACTGCGATGTACTGGGAGCAAACTGGGGTTTACTGGGATGTACTGGGAGGAAACTGGGATATACTGGGAGGAAACTGGGATATACTGGGAGGCATTGGGAGGGAAGTGGGTGTCAACTGGGACATTCCAGTTTCCTCCCAGTACATCCCAGTTCCCTACCAGTGCAGCCCAGTACATCCCAGTTCCCTCCCAGTCCGTCCCAATCCCCTCCCAGTACATCCCAGTTCCCTGCCAGTATGTCCCAGTACATCCCAGTTCCCTCCCAGTACATACCAGTTCCCTCCCAGTGCAGCCCAAGACATCCCAGTTCCCTCCCAGTTCCCTCCCACTACATCCCAGTACATCCCAGTTCCCTCCCAGTACATCCCAGTTCCCTCCCAGTACATACCAGTTCCCTCACAGTTCACACACAGTTCACTCCCAGTTCCATTCCAGTACATCCCAGTACATGCCACTTTCCTCCAAGTAAACCCCAGTTCCCTCCCACTACATCCAAGTTCCCTCCCACTTCCCTCTAAGTACATCCCAGTACTTCACAGTTCACTCCCAGTACATCCCAGTTCCCCCTCGGTACATAACAGTTCCCTCCCAGTACACCCCAGTACATCCCAGTTCCCTCCCAGTCCATCCCAGTTCCCTCCCAGTAAATCCCAATTCCCAACACTTTCCACCCAGTACATCCCAGTTCCCTCCCAGTACATCCCAGTACTTCACAGTTCCCTCCCAGTTCCCTCCCAGTACATCCCAGTTCCCTCTAAGTACATCCCAATACTTCATAGTTCCCTCCCAGCACGTCCCAGTACGTCCCAGTTCCCCTCAGTACATAACACTTCCCTCCCAGTACATACCAGTACATCCCAGTGTCCTCACAGTACATCCCAGTTCCCTCCCAGTACATCCCAGTTCTCTCCCAGTTCACTCCCAGTACACAACAGTTACCTCCCAGTACATCCCAGTACATCCTAGTAGATCCTAGGACATTTCAAATCCCTGCCAGTTCCACCCGGTACAACCCAGTACAAGCCTGTACATCCTAGTTCCTCCACGGTACATCCCAGGGCATCCCCGCACATTGTAGTGCCTCCCAGTACATCCCAGTTCCCTCCCAGTACTGGGAGGGAACTGGGATGTACTGGGAGGGACCTGGGATGTACTGGGAGGGAACTGGGATGTACTGGGATGTAATGGGACGTAACTGGGATGTATTGGGAGGCACTGGGAAAGAAGTGGTAGTGAACCGGGAGGGAACTGGGATGTACGGGGATGAACTGGTAGGAAACTGGGATGTACTGGCATGGAACGGGGATGTATTGGGATGTACAGGAACAGAACTGGAATGTACAGCGATGTATTGGCATGTACTGGCAGCGAGCTGGGATTTACTGGGATGTACTGGGAGGAAACTGGGATATACTGGGAGGAAACTGGGATATACTGGGAGGCATTGGGAGGGAAGTGGGTGTCAACTGGGACATTCCAGTTTCCTCCCAGTACATCCCAGTTCCCTACCAGTGCAGCCCAGTACATCCCAGTTCCCTCCCAGTCCGTCCCAATCCCCTCCCAGTACATCCCAGTTCCCTGCCAGTATGTCCCAGTACATCCCAGTTCCCTCCCAGTACATACCAGTTCCCTCCCAGTGCAGCCCAGTACATCCCAGTTCCCTCCCAGTTCCCTCCCACTACATCCCAGTACATCCCAGTTCCCTCCCAGTACATCCCAGTTCCCTCCCAGTACATACCAGTTCCCTCACAGTTCACACACAGTTCACTCCCAGTTCCATTCCAGTACATCCCAGTACATGCCACTTTCCTCCAAGTAAACCCCAGTTCCCTCCCACTACATCCAAGTTCCCTCCCACTTCCCTCTAAGTACATCCCAGTACTTCACAGTTCACTCCCAGTACATCCCAGTTCCCCCTCGGTACATAACAGTTCCCTCCCAGTACACCCCAGTACATCCCAGTTCCCTCCCAGTCCATCCCAGTTCCCTCCCAGTAAATCCCAATTCCCAACACTTTCCACCCAGTACATCCCAGTTCCCTCCCAGTACATCCCAGTACTTCACAGTTCCCTCCCAGTTCCCTCCCAGTACATCCCAGTTCCCTCTAAGTACATCCCAATACTTCATAGTTCCCTCCCAGCACGTCCCAGTACGTCCCAGTTCCCCTCAGTACATAACACTTCCCTCCCAGTACATACCAGTACATCCCAGTGTCCTCACAGTACATCCCAGTTCCCTCCCAGTACATCCCAGTTCTCTCCCAGTTCACTCCCAGTACACAACAGTTACCTCCCAGTACATCCCAGTACATCCTAGTAGATCCTAGGACATTTCAAATCCCTGCCAGTTCCACCCGGTACAACCCAGTACAAGCCTGTACATCCTAGTTCCTCCACGGTACATCCCAGGGCATCCCCGCACATTGTAGTGCCTCCCAGTACATCCCAGTTCCCTCCCAGTACTGGGAGGGAACTGGGATGTACTGGGAGGGACCTGGGATGTACTGGGAGGGAACTGGGATGTACTGGGATGTAATGGGACGTAACTGGGATGTATTGGGAGGCACTGGGAAAGAAGTGGTAGTGAACCGGGAGGGAACTGGGATGTACGGGGATGAACTGGTAGGAAACTGGGATGTACTGGCATGGAACGGGGATGTATTGGGATGTACAGGAACAGAACTGGAATGTACAGCGATGTATTGGCATGTACTGGCAGCGAGCTGGGATTTACTGGGATGTACTGGGAGGAAACTGGGATATACTGGGAGGAAACTGGGATATACTGGGAGGCACTGGGAGGGAAGTGGGTGTCAACTGGGACATTCCAGTTTCCTCCCAGTACATCCCAGTTCCCTACCAGTGCAGCCCAGTACATCCCAGTTCCCTCCCAGTCCGTCCCAATCCCCTCCCAGTACATCCCAGTTCCCTGCCAGTATGTCCCAGTACATCCCAGTTCCCTACCAGTACATACCAGTTCCCTCCCAGTACATCCCAGTTCCCTCCCAGTTCCCTCCCACTACATCCCAGTTCCCTCCCAGTACATACCAGTTCCCTCCCAGTACATCCCAGTTCCCACCCAGTACATCCTACTACATACCAGTTCCCTCCCAGTTCACTCCCAGTACATCCCAGTACTTCACAGTTCCCTCCCAGTACATCCCAGTACGTCCCAGTTCCCCTCAGTACATAACACTTCCCTCCCAGTACATACCAGTACATCCCAGTGTCCTCACGGTACGTCCCAGTTCCCTACCAGTACATCCCAGTTCCCTCCCTGTTCCTTCCCAGTACATAACAGTTACCTCCCAGTACATCCCAGTAGATCCTGGTACATCCCAAATCCCTGCCAGTTCCACCCGGTACAACCCAGTACAAGCCTGTACATCCTAGTTCCTCCACAGTACATCCCAGGGCATCCCCGCACATTGTAGTGCCTCCCAGTACATCCCAGTTCCCTCCCAGTACTGGGAGGGACCTGGGATGTACTGGGAGGGAACTGGGACGTACTGGGAGGGAACTGGGATGTACTGGGATGTAATGGGACGGAACTGGGATGTAATGGGACGGAACTGGGAAAGAAGTGGTAGTGAACCGGGAGGGAATTGGGATGTACGGGGATGAACTGGTAGGGAACTGGGATGTACTGGCATGGAACGGGGATGTATTGGGATGTACAGGAACGGAACTGGAATGTACTGCGATGTACTGGCATGTACTGGGAGCAAACTGGGATTTACTGGGATGTACTGGGAGGAAACTGGGATATACTGGGAGGCACTGGGAGGGAAGTGGGTGTCAACTGGGACATTCCAGTTTCCTCCCAGTACATCCCAGTTCCCTACCAGTGCAGCCCAGTACATCCCAGATCCCTCCCAGTACATCCCAGATCCCTCCCAGTACATCCCAGTTCCCTCCCAGTCCGTCCCAGTACATCCCAGTACATCCCAGTTCCCTCACAGTACATCCCAGTTCCCTCACAGTTCACACACAGTTCACTCCCTGTTCCATTCCAGTACATCCCAGTACATGCCACTTTCCTCCAAGTAAACCCCAGTTCCCTCCCACTACATCCAAGTTCCCTCCCACTTCCCTCTAAGTACATCCCAGTACTTCACAGTTCACTCCCAGTACATCCCAGTTCCCCCTCGGTACATAACAGTTCCCTCCCAGTACACCCCAGTACATCCCAGTTCCCTCCCAGTATGTCCCACTACATCCCAGTTCCCTCCCAGTCCATCCCAGTTCCCTCCCAGTAAATCCCAATTCCCAACACTTTTCACCCAGTACATCCCAGTTCCCTCCCAGTACATACCAGTTCCCTCCCAGTACATCCCAGTACTTCACAGTTCCCTCCCAGTTCCCTCCCAGTACATCCCAGTTCCCTCTAAGTACATCCCAATACTTCATAGTTCCCTCCCAGCACGTCCCAGTACGTCCCAGTTCCCCTCAGTACATAACACTTCCCTCCCAGTACATACCAGTACATCCCAGTGTCCTCACAGTACATCCCAGTTCCCTCCCAGTACATCCCAGTACATAACAGTTACCTCCCAGTACATCCCAGTAGATCCTGGTACATCCCAAATCCCTGCCAGTTCCACCCGGTACAACCCAGTACAAGCCTGTACATCCTAGTTCCTCCACAGTACATCCCAGGGCATCCCCGCACATTGTAGTGCCTCCCAGTACATCCCAGTTCCCTCCCAGTACTGGGAGGGACCTGGGATGTACTGGGAGGGAACTGGGACGTACTGGGAGGGAACTGGGATGTACTGGGATGTAATGGGACGGAACTGGGATGTATTGGGAGGCACTGGGAAAGAAGTGGTAGTGAACCAGGAGGGAATTGGGATGTACGGGGATGAACTGGTAGGAAACTGGGATGTACTGGCATGGAACGGGGATGTATTGGGATGTACAGGAACAGAACTGGAATGTACTGCGATGTACTGGGAGCAAACTGGGGTTTACTGGGATGTACTGGGAGGAAACTGGGATATACTGGGAGGAAACTGGGATATACTGGGAGGAAACTGGGAGGGAAGTGGGTGTCAACTGGGACATTCCAGTTTCCTCCCAGTACATCCCAGTTCCCTACCAGTGCAGCCCAGTACATCCCAGTTCCCTCCCAGTCCGTCCCAATCCCCTCCCAGTACATCCCAGTTCCCTGCCAGTATGTCCCAGTACATCCCAGTTCCCTCCCAGTACATACCAGTTCCCTCCCAGTACATCCCAGTTCCCTCCCAGTGCAGCCCAGTAAATCCCAGTTCCCTCCCAGTTCCCTCCCACTACATCCCAGTACATCCCAGTTGCCTCCCAGTACATCCCAGTTCGCTCCCAGTACATCCCAGTTCCCTCCCAGTACATCCCAGTTCCCTCCCGGTACATACCAGTTCCCTCCCGGTACATACCAGTTCCCTCCCGGTACATACCAGTTCCCTCCCGGTACATACCAGTTCCCTCCCGGTACATCCTACTACATACCAGTTCCCTCCCAGTTCACTCCCAGTACATCCCAGTACTTCACAGTTCCCTCCCAGTACATCCCAGTATGTCCCAGTTCCCCTCAGTACATAACACTTCCCTCCCAGTACATACCAGTACATCCCAGTGTCCTCACAGTACGTCCCAGTTCCCTCCCAGTACATCCCAGTTCCCTACCAGTACATCCCAGTTCCCTCCCTGTTCCTTCCCAGTACATAACAGTTACCTCCCAGTACATCCCAGTACATCCCAGTAGATCCTGGTACATCCCAAATCCCTGCCAGTTCCACCCGGTACAACCCGGTACAAGCCTGTACATCCTAGTTCCTCCACAGTACATCCCAGGGCATCCCCGCACATTGTAGTGCCTCCCAGTACATCCCAGCTCCCTCCCAGTACTGGGAGGGACCTGGGATGTACTGGGAGGGAACTGGGATGTACTGGGAGGGAACTGGGATGTACTGGGATGTAATGGGACGGAACTGGGATGTAATGGGACGGAACTGGGAAAGAAGTGGTAGTGAACCGGGAGGGAATTGGGATGTACGGGGATGAACTGGTAGGGAACTGGGATGTACTGGCATGGAACAGGGATGTATTGGGATGTACAGGAACGGAACTGGAATGTACTGCGATGTACTGGGATGTACTGGGAGCGAACTGGGATTTACTGTGATGTACTGGGAGGAAACTGGGATATACTGGGAGGAAACTGGGAGGGAAGTGGGTGTCAACTGGGACATTCCAGTTTCCTCCCAGTACATCCCAGTTCCCTACCAGTGCAGCCCAGTACATCCCAGATCCCTCCCAGTCCCTCCCAGTACATCCCAGTACCTCACAGTTCCCTCACAGTACATCCCAGTTCCCTCCCAGTATGTCCCACTACATCCCAGTTCCCTCCCAGTCCATCCCAGTTCCCTCCCAGTAAATCCCAATTCCCAACACTTTCCACCCAGTACATCCCAGTTCCCTCTAAGTACATTCCAGTACTTCACAGTTCCCTCCCAGTTCACTCCCAGTTCCCTCCCAGTACATCCCAGTTCCCTCTAAGTACATCCCAATACTTCATAGTTCCCTCCCAGCACGTCCCAGTACGTCCCAGTTCCCCTCAGTACATAACACTTCCCTCCCAGTACATACCAGTACATCCCAGTGTCCTCACAGTACGTCCCAGTTCCCTCCCAGTACATCCCAGTTCCCTCCCAGTTCACTACCAGTACACAACAGTTACCTCCCAGTACATCCCAGTAGATCCTGGTACATCCCAAATCCCTGCCAGTTCCACCCGGTACAACCCAGTACAAGCCTGTACATCCTAGTTCCTCCACAGTACATCCCAGGGCATCCCCGCACATTGTAGTGCCTCCCAGTACATCCCAGTTCCCTCCCAGTACTGGGAGGGACCTGGGATGTACTGGGAGGGAACTGGGACGTACTGGGAGGGAACTGGGATGTACTGGGATGTAATGGGACGGAACTGGGATGTAATGGGACGGAACTGGGATGTAATGGGACGGAACTGGGAAAGAAGTGGTAGTGAATCGGGAGGGAACTGGGATGTACGGGGATGAACTGGTAGGAAACTGGGATGTACTGGCATGGAACGGGGATGTATTGGGATGTACAGGAACGGAACTGGAATGTACTGCGATGTACTGGGAGCAAACTGGGGTTTACTGGGATGTACTGGGAGGAAACTGGGATATACTGGGAGGAAACTGGGATATACTGGGAGGAAACTGGGATATACTGGGAGGCATTGGGAGGGAAGTGGGTGTCAACTGGGACATTCCAGTTTCCTCCCAGTACATCCCAGTTCCCTACCAGTGCAGCCCAGTACATCCCAGTTCCCTCCCAGTCCGTCCCAATCCCCTCCCAGTACATCCCAGTTCCCTGCCAGTATGTCCCAGTACATCCCAGTTCCCTCCCAGTACATCCCAGTTCCCTCCCAGTACATCCCAATTCCCTCCCAGTTCCCTCCCACTACATCCCAGTACATCCCAGTTCCCTCCCAGTACATCCCAGTTCCCTCCCAGTACATCCTGGTACATCCCACTACATACCAGTTCCCTCCCAGTTCACTCCCAGTACATCCCAGTACTTCACAGTTCCCTCCCAGTACATCCCAGTACGTCCCAGTTCCCCTCAGTACATAACACTTCCCTCCCAGTACATACCAGTACATCCCAGTGTCCTCACGGTACGTCCCAGTTCCCTCTCAGTACAGCCCAGTTCCCTCCCAGTTCACTCCCAGTACATAACAGTTACCTCCCAGTACATCCCAGTAGATCCTGGTACATCCCAAATCCCTGCCAGTTCCACCCGGTACAACCCAGTACAAGCCTGTACATCCTAGTTCCTCCACAGTACATCCCAGGGCATCCCCGCACATTGTAGTGCCTCCCAGTACATCCCAGTTCCCTCCCAGTACTGGGAGGGACCTGGGATGTACTGGGAGGGAACTGGGACGTACTGGGAGGGAACTGGGATGTACTGGGATGTAATGGGACGGAACTGGGATGTATTGGGAGGCACTGGGAAAGAAGTGGTAGTGAACCAGGAGGGAATTGGGATGTACGGGGATGAACTGGTAGGAAACTGGGATGTACTGGCATGGAACGGGGATGTATTGGGATGTACAGGAACAGAACTGGAATGTACTGCGATGTACTGGGAGCAAACTGGGGTTTACTGGGATGTACTGGGAGGAAACTGGGATATACTGGGAAGAAACTGGGATATACTGGGAGGCATTGGGAGGGAAGTGGGTGTCAACTGGGACATTCCAGTTTCCTCCCAGTACATCCCAGTTCCCTACCAGTGCAGCCCAGTACATCCCAGTTCCCTCCCAGTCCGTCCCAATCCCCTCCCAGTACATCCCAGTTCCCTGCCAGTATGTCCCAGTACATCCCAGTTCCCTCCCAGTACATACCAGTTCCCTCCCAGTACATCCCAGTTCCCTCCCAGTGCAGCCCAGTAAATCCCAGTTCCCTCCCAGTTCCCTCCCACTACATCCCAGTACATCCCAGTTCGCTCCCAGTACATCCCAGTTCCCTCCCAGTACATCCCAGTTCCCTCCCGGTACATCCCAGTTCCCTCCCGGTACATCCCAGTTCCCTCCCGGTACATCCCAGTTCCCTCCCGGTACATACCAGTTCCCTCCCGGTACATCCTACTACATACCAGTTCCCTCCCAGTTCACTCCCAGTACATCCCAGTACTTCACAGTTCCCTCCCAGTACATCCCAGTATGTCCCAGTTCCCCTCAGTACATAACACTTCCCTCCCAGTACATACCAGTACATCCCAGTGTCCTCACAGTACGTCCCAGTTCCCTCCCAGTACATCCCAGTTCCCTACCAGTACATCCCAGTTCCCTCCCTGTTCCTTCCCAGTACATAACAGTTACCTCCCAGTACATCCCAGTACATCCCAGTAGATCCTGGTACATCCCAAATCCCTGCCAGTTCCACCCGGTACAACCCGGTACAAGCCTGTACATCCTAGTTCCTCCACAGTACATCCCAGGGCATCCCCGCACATTGTAGTGCCTCCCAGTACATCCCAGCTCCCTCCCAGTACTGGGAGGGAACTGGGACGTACTGGGAGGGAACTGGGATGTACTGGGATGTAATGGGACGGAACTGGGATGTATTGGGACGGAACTGGGAAAGAAGTGGTAGTGAACCGGGAGGGAATTGGGATGTACGGGGATGAACTGGTAGGGAACTGGGATGTACTGGCATGGAACAGGGATGTATTGGGATGTACAGGAACGGAACTGGAATGTACTGCGATGTACTGGGATGTACTGGGAGCGAACTGGGATTTACTGTGATGTACTGGGAGGAAACTGGGATATACTGGGAGGAAACTGGGAGGGAAGTGGGTGTCAACTGGGACATTCCAGTTTCCTCCCAGTACATCCCAGTTCCCTACCAGTGCAGCCCAGTACATCCCAGATCCCTCCCAGTCCCTCCCAGTACATCCCAGTACTTCACAGTTCCCTCACAGTACATCCCAGTACTTCACAGTTCCCTCACAGTACATCCCAGTTCCCTCCCAGTATGTCCCACTACATCCCAGTTCCCTCCCAGTCCATCCCAGTTCCCTCCCAGTAAATCCCAATTCCCAACACTTTCCACCCAGTACATCCCAGTTCCCTCTAAGTACATTCCAGTACTTCACAGTTCCCTCCCAGTTCACTCCCAGTTCCCTCCCAGTACATCCCAGTTCCCTCTAAGTACATCCCAATACTTCATAGTTCCCTCCCAGCACGTCCCAGTACGTCCCAGTTCCCCTCAGTACATAACACTTCCCTCCCAGTACATACCAGTACATCCCAGTGTCCTCACAGTACGTCCCAGTTCCCTCCCAGTACATCCCAGTTCCCTCCCAGTTCACTACCAGTACACAACAGTTACCTCCCAGTACATCCCAGTAGATCCTGGTACATCCCAAATCCCTGCCAGTTCCACCCGGTACAACCCAGTACAAGCCTGTACATCCTAGTTCCTCCACAGTACATCCCAGGGCATCCCCGCACATTGTAGTGCCTCCCAGTACATCCCAGTTCCCTCCCAGTACTGGGAGGGACCTGGGATGTACTGGGAGGGAACTGGGACGTACTGGGATGTAATGGGACGGAACTGGGATGTAATGGGACGGAACTGGGATGTAATGGGACGGAACTGGGAAAGAAGTGGTAGTGAACCGGGAGGGAATTGGGATGTACGGGGATGAACTGGTAGGGAACTGGGATGTACTGGCATGGAACGGGGATGTATTGGGATGTACAGGAACGGAACTGGAATGTACTGCGATGTACTGGCATGTACTGGGAGCAAACTGGGATTTACTGGGATGTACTGGGAGGAAACTGGGATATACTGGGAGGCACTGGGAGGGAAGTGGGTGTCAACTGGGACATTCCAGTTTCCTCCCAGTACATCCCAGTTCCCTACCAGTGCAGCCCAGTACATCCCAGATCCCTCCCAGTACATCCCAGATCCCTCCCAGTACATCCCAGTTCCCTCCCAGTCCGTCCCAGTACATCCCAGTACATCCCAGTTCCCTCACAGTACATCCCAGTTCCCTCACAGTTCACACACAGTTCACTCCCTGTTCCATTCCAGTACATCCCAGTACATGCCACTTACCTCCAAGTAAACCCCAGTTCCCTCCCACTACATCCAAGTTCCCTCCCACTTCCCTCTAAGTACATCCCAGTACTTCACAGTTCACTCCCAGTACATCCCAGTTCCCCCTCGGTACATAACAGTTCCCTCCCAGTACACCCCAGTACATCCCAGTTCCCTCCCAGTATGTCCCACTACATCCCAGTTCCCTCCCAGTCCATCCCAGTTCCCTCCCAGTAAATCCCAATTCCCAACACTTCCCACCCAGTACATCCCAGTTCCCTCCCAGTACATACCAGTTCCCTCCCAGTACATCCCAGTACTTCACAGTTCCCTCCCAGTTCCCTCCCAGTACATCCCAGTTCCCTCTAAGTACATCCCAATACTTCATAGTTCCCTCCCAGCACGTCCCAGTACGTCCCAGTTCCCCTCAGTACATAACACTTCCCTCCCAGTACATACCAGTACATCCCAGTGTCCTCACGGTACGTCCCAGTTCCCTCTCAGTACATCCCAGTACATAACAGTTACCTCCCAGTACATCCCAGTAGATCCTGGTACATCCCAAATCCCTGCCAGTTCCACCCGGTACAACCCAGTACAAGCCTGTACATCCTAGTTCCTCCACAGTACATCCCAGGGCATCCCCGCACATTGTAGTGCCTCCCAGTACATCCCAGTTCCCTCCCAGTACTGGGAGGGACCTGGGATGTACTGGGAGGGAACTGGGACGTACTGGGATGTAATGGGACGGAACTGGGATGTATTGGGAGGCACTGGGAAAGAAGTGGTAGTGAACCGGGAGGGAATTGGGATGTACGGGGATGAACTGGTAGGGAACTGGGATGTACTGGCATGGAACGGGGATGTATTGGGATGGACAGGAACAGAACAGGAATGTACAGCAATGTATTGGCATGTACTGGCAGCGAGCTGGGATTTACTGGGATGTACTGGGAGGAAACTGGGATATACTGGGAGGAAACTGGTATATACTGGGAGGCATTGGGAGGGAAGTGGGTGTCAACTGGGACATTCCAGTTTCCTCCCAGTACATCCCAGTTCCCTACCAGTGCAGCCCAGTACATCCCAGTTCCCTCCCAGTCCGTCCCAATCCCCTCCCAGTACACCCCAGTTCCCTGCCAGTATGTCCCAGTACATCCCAGTTCCCTGCCAGTATGTCCCAGTACATCCCAGTTCCCTCCCAGTAAATCCCAGTTCCCTCCCAGTACATACCAGTTCCCTTCCAGTACATCCTGGTACATCCCAGTTCCCACCCAGTACATCCTACTACATACCAGTTCCCTCCCAGTTCACTCCCAGTACATCCCAGTACTTCACAGTTCCCTCCCAGTACATCCCAGTACGTCCCAGTTCCCCTCAGTACATAACACTTCCCTCCCAGTACGTAACAGTACATCCCAGTGTCCTCACAGTACGTCCCAGTTCCCTCACAGTACATCCCAGTTTCCTCCCAGTACATCCCAGTTCCCTCCCTGTTCCTTCCCAGTACATAACAGTTACCTCCCAGTACATCCCAGTAGATCCTGGTACATCCCAAATCCCTGCCAGCTCCACCCGGTACAACCGAGTACAAGCCTGTACATCCTAGTTCCTCCACGGTACATCCCAGGGCATCCCCGCACATTGTAGTGCCTCCCAGTACATCCCAGTTCCCTCCCAGTACTGGGAGGGACCTGGGATGTACTGGGAGGGAACTGGGATGGAACTGGGAGGGAACTGGGACGGAACTGGGATGTATTGGGAGGCACTGGGAAAGAAGTGGTAGTGAACCGGGAGGGAATTGGGATGTAAGGGGATGAACTGGTAGGAAACTGGGATGTACTGCAATGTACGGCGATGTATTGGCATGTACTGGGAGCGAGCTGGGATTTACTGGGATGTACTGGTAGGAAACTGGGATATACTGGGAGGAAACTGGGATATACTGGGAGGAAACTGGGAGGAAAGTGGGTGTCAACTGGGACATTCCAGTTTCCTCCCAGTACATCCCAGTTCCCTACCAGTGCAGCCCAGTACATCCCAGATCCCTCCCAGTCCCTCCCAGTACATCCCAGTTCCCTCACAGTTCACACACAGTTCACTCCCAGTTCCATTCCAGTACATCCCAGTACATGCCAGTTGCCTCCCAGTTTCCTCTAAGTACATCCCAGTACTTTAAAGTTCCCTCCCAGTACATCCCAGTTCCCTCACAGTACATCCCAGTACTTCACAGTTCACTCCCACTACATCCCAGTACGTCCCAGTTCCCCCTTGGTACATAACACTTCCCTCCCAATACATCCAAGTTCCCTCCCAGTACATCCCAATCCCCTCCCAGTACATCCCAGTTCCCTGCCAGTATGTCCCAGTACATCCCAGTTCCCTCCCAGTTCACTCCCACTACATCCCAGTTCCCTCCCAGTACATACCAGTTCCCTCCTAGTACATCCCAGTTCCCTCCCAGTTCCCTCCCACTACATCCCAGTTCCCTCCCACTACATCCTGGTACATCCCAGTTCCCACCCAGTACATCCTACTACATACCAGTTCCCTCCCAGTTCACTCCCAGTACATCCCAGTACGCACCAGTTCCCCTCTGTACATAACACTTCCCTCCCAGTACATAACAGTACATCCCAGTGTCCTCACAGTACGTCCCAGTTCCCTCCCAGTACATCCCAGTTCCCCACCAGTACGTCCCAGTTCCCTCCCAGTTCACTCCCAGTACATAACAGTTCCCTACCAGTACATCCCAGTACATCCCAGTAGATCCTGGTACATCCCAAATCCCTGCCAGTTCCACCCGGTACAACCCGGTACAAGCCTGTACATCCTAGTTCCTCCACAGTACATCCCAGGGCATCCCCGCACATTGTAGTACCTCCCAGTACATCCCAGGTCCCTCCCAGTACTGGGAGGGACCTGGAATGTACTGGGAGGGAACTGGGACGTACTGGGAGGGACCTGGGATGTACTGGGATGTAATGGGACGGAACTGGGATGTATTTGGAGGCAATGGGAAAGAAGTGGTAGCGAACCGGGAGGGAATTGGGATGTACGGGGATGAACTGGTAGGAAACTGGGATGTACTGGCATGGAACGGGGATGTATTGGGATGTACAAGAACGGAACTGGAATGTACTGCGATGTACTGGGAACAAAATGGGATTTACTGGGATGTATTGGGAGGAAACTGGGAGGAAAGTGGGTGTCAACTGGGACATTCCAGTTTCCTCCCAGTACATCCCAGTTCCCTACCAGTGCATCCCAGTCCGTCCCAGTTCCCTCCCAGTCCGTCCCAGTACATCCCAGTTCCCTCGCAGTACATCCTACTACATACCAGTTCCCTCCCAGTTCACTCCCAGTACACAACAGTTCCCTCCCAGTACGTCCCAGTTCCCTCCCAGTACGTCCCAGTACATCCCAGTTCCGTCCCTGTTTCCGACCAGTGCGTCCTAGTTCCCTGTTATTCCATTCCAGTTCCCTCCAGTACATCTCAGTTCTCTCCCATTTCCCTCCAAGTACATCCCAGTTCCCTCCCTGTTCCTTCCCAGTACATAACAGTTACCTCCCAGTACATCCCAGTACATCCCAGTAGATCCTGGTACATCCCAAATCCCTGCCAGTTCCACCCGGTACAACCCGGTACAAGCCTGTACATCCTAGTTCCTCCACAGTACATCCCAGGGCATCCCCGCACATTGTAGTGCCTCCCAGTACATCCCAGCTCCCTCCCAGTACTGGGAGGGACCTGGGATGTACTGGGAGGGAACTGGGATGTACTGGGAGGGAACTGGGATGTACTGGGATGTAATGGGACGGAACTGGGATGTAATGGGACGGAACTGGGAAAGAAGTGGTAGTGAACCGGGAGGGAATTGGGATGTACGGGGATGAACTGGTAGGGAACTGGGATGTACTGGCATGGAACAGGGATGTATTGGGATGTACAGGAACGGAACTGGAATGTACTGCGATGTACTGGGATGTACTGGGAGCGAACTGGGATTTACTGTGATGTACTGGGAGGAAACTGGGATATACTGGGAGGAAACTGGGAGGGAAGTGGGTGTCAACTGGGACATTCCAGTTTCCTCCCAGTACATCCCAGTTCCCTACCAGTGCAGCCCAGTACATCCCAGATCCCTCCCAGTCCCTCCCAGTACATCCCAGTACCTCACAGTTCCCTCACAGTACATCCCAGTTCCCTCCCAGTATGTCCCACTACATCCCAGTTCCCTCCCAGTCCATCCCAGTTCCCTCCCAGTAAATCCCAATTCCCAACACTTTCCACCCAGTACATCCCAGTTCCCTCTAAGTACATTCCAGTACTTCACAGTTCCCTCCCAGTTCACTCCCAGTTCCCTCCCAGTACATCCCAGTTCCCTCTAAGTACATCCCAATACTTCATAGTTCCCTCCCAGCACGTCCCAGTACGTCCCAGTTCCCCTCAGTACATAACACTTCCCTCCCAGTACATACCAGTACATCCCAGTGTCCTCACAGTACGTCCCAGTTCCCTCCCAGTACATCCCAGTTCCCTCCCAGTTCACTACCAGTACACAACAGTTACCTCCCAGTACATCCCAGTAGATCCTGGTACATCCCAAATCCCTGCCAGTTCCACCCGGTACAACCCAGTACAAGCCTGTACATCCTAGTTCCTCCACAGTACATCCCAGGGCATCCCCGCACATTGTAGTGCCTCCCAGTACATCCCAGTTCCCTCCCAGTACTGGGAGGGACCTGGGATGTACTGGGAGGGAACTGGGACGTACTGGGAGGGAACTGGGATGTACTGGGATGTAATGGGACGGAACTGGGATGTAATGGGACGGAACTGGGATGTAATGGGACGGAACTGGGAAAGAAGTGGTAGTGAATCGGGAGGGAACTGGGATGTACGGGGATGAACTGGTAGGAAACTGGGATGTACTGGCATGGAACGGGGATGTATTGGGATGTACAGGAACGGAACTGGAATGTACTGCGATGTACTGGGAGCAAACTGGGGTTTACTGGGATGTACTGGGAGGAAACTGGGATATACTGGGAGGAAACTGGGATATACTGGGAGGAAACTGGGATATACTGGGAGGCATTGGGAGGGAAGTGGGTGTCAACTGGGACATTCCAGTTTCCTCCCAGTACATCCCAGTTCCCTACCAGTGCAGCCCAGTACATCCCAGTTCCCTCCCAGTCCGTCCCAATCCCCTCCCAGTACATCCCAGTTCCCTGCCAGTATGTCCCAGTACATCCCAGTTCCCTCCCAGTACATCCCAGTTCCCTCCCAGTACATCCCAATTCCCTCCCAGTTCCCTCCCACTACATCCCAGTACATCCCAGTTCCCTCCCAGTACATCCCAGTTCCCTCCCAGTACATCCTGGTACATCCCACTACATACCAGTTCCCTCCCAGTTCACTCCCAGTACATCCCAGTACTTCACAGTTCCCTCCCAGTACATCCCAGTACGTCCCAGTTCCCCTCAGTACATAACACTTCCCTCCCAGTACATACCAGTACATCCCAGTGTCCTCACGGTACGTCCCAGTTCCCTCTCAGTACAGCCCAGTTCCCTCCCAGTTCACTCCCAGTACATAACAGTTACCTCCCAGTACATCCCAGTAGATCCTGGTACATCCCAAATCCCTGCCAGTTCCACCCGGTACAACCCAGTACAAGCCTGTACATCCTAGTTCCTCCACAGTACATCCCAGGGCATCCCCGCACATTGTAGTGCCTCCCAGTACATCCCAGTTCCCTCCCAGTACTGGGAGGGACCTGGGATGTACTGGGAGGGAACTGGGACGTACTGGGAGGGAACTGGGATGTACTGGGATGTAATGGGACGGAACTGGGATGTATTGGGAGGCACTGGGAAAGAAGTGGTAGTGAACCAGGAGGGAATTGGGATGTACGGGGATGAACTGGTAGGAAACTGGGATGTACTGGCATGGAACGGGGATGTATTGGGATGTACAGGAACAGAACTGGAATGTACTGCGATGTACTGGGAGCAAACTGGGGTTTACTGGGATGTACTGGGAGGAAACTGGGATATACTGGGAAGAAACTGGGATATACTGGGAGGCATTGGGAGGGAAGTGGGTGTCAACTGGGACATTCCAGTTTCCTCCCAGTACATCCCAGTTCCCTACCAGTGCAGCCCAGTACATCCCAGTTCCCTCCCAGTCCGTCCCAATCCCCTCCCAGTACATCCCAGTTCCCTGCCAGTATGTCCCAGTACATCCCAGTTCCCTCCCAGTACATACCAGTTCCCTCCCAGTACATCCCAGTTCCCTCCCAGTGCAGCCCAGTAAATCCCAGTTCCCTCCCAGTTCCCTCCCACTACATCCCAGTACATCCCAGTTCGCTCCCAGTACATCCCAGTTCCCTCCCGGTACATCCCAGTTCCCTCCCGGTACATCCCAGTTCCCTCCCGGTACATCCCAGTTCCCTCCCGGTACATCCCAGTTCCCTCCCGGTACATACCAGTTCCCTCCCGGTACATCCTACTACATACCAGTTCCCTCCCAGTTCACTCCCAGTACATCCCAGTACTTCACAGTTCCCTCCCAGTACATCCCAGTATGTCCCAGTTCCCCTCAGTACATAACACTTCCCTCCCAGTACATACCAGTACATCCCAGTGTCCTCACAGTACGTCCCAGTTCCCTCCCAGTACATCCCAGTTCCCTACCAGTACATCCCAGTTCCCTCCCTGTTCCTTCCCATTACATAACAGTTACCTCCCAGTACATCCCAGTACATCCCAGTAGATCCTGGTACATCCCAAATCCCTGCCAGTTCCACCCGGTACAACCCGGTACAAGCCTGTACATCCTAGTTCCTCCACAGTACATCCCAGGGCATCCCCGCACATTGTAGTGCCTCCCAGTACATCCCAGCTCCCTCCCAGTACTGGGAGGGAACTGGGACGTACTGGGAGGGAACTGGGATGTACTGGGATGTAATGGGACGGAACTGGGATGTATTGGGACGGAACTGGGAAAGAAGTGGTAGTGAACCGGGAGGGAATTGGGATGTACGGGGATGAACTGGTAGGGAACTGGGATGTACTGGCATGGAACAGGGATGTATTGGGATGTACAGGAACGGAACTGGAATGTACTGCGATGTACTGGGATGTACTGGGAGCGAACTGGGATTTACTGTGATGTACTGGGAGGAAACTGGGATATACTGGGAGGAAACTGGGAGGGAAGTGGGTGTCAACTGGGACATTCCAGTTTCCTCCCAGTACATCCCAGTTCCCTACCAGTGCAGCCCAGTACATCCCAGATCCCTCCCAGTCCCTCCCAGTACATCCCAGTACTTCACAGTTCCCTCACAGTACATCCCAGTACTTCACAGTTCCCTCACAGTACATCCCAGTTCCCTCCCAGTATGTCCCACTACATCCCAGTTCCCTCCCAGTCCATCCCAGTTCCCTCCCAGTAAATCCCAATTCCCAACACTTTCCACCCAGTACATCCCAGTTCCCTCTAAGTACATTCCAGTACTTCACAGTTCCCTCCCAGTTCACTCCCAGTTCCCTCCCAGTACATCCCAGTTCCCTCTAAGTACATCCCAATACTTCATAGTTCCCTCCCAGCACGTCCCAGTACGTCCCAGTTCCCCTCAGTACATAACACTTCCCTCCCAGTACATACCAGTACATCCCAGTGTCCTCACAGTACGTCCCAGTTCCCTCCCAGTACATCCCAGTTCCCTCCCAGTTCACTACCAGTACACAACAGTTACCTCCCAGTACATCCCAGTAGATCCTGGTACATCCCAAATCCCTGCCAGTTCCACCCGGTACAACCCAGTACAAGCCTGTACATCCTAGTTCCTCCACAGTACATCCCAGGGCATCCCCGCACATTGTAGTGCCTCCCAGTACATCCCAGTTCCCTCCCAGTACTGGGAGGGACCTGGGATGTACTGGGAGGGAACTGGGACGTACTGGGATGTAATGGGACGGAACTGGGATGTAATGGGACGGAACTGGGATGTAATGGGACGGAACTGGGAAAGAAGTGGTAGTGAACCGGGAGGGAATTGGGATGTACGGGGATGAACTGGTAGGGAACTGGGATGTACTGGCATGGAACGGGGATGTATTGGGATGTACAGGAACGGAACTGGAATGTACTGCGATGTACTGGCATGTACTGGGAGCAAACTGGGATTTACTGGGATGTACTGGGAGGAAACTGGGATATACTGGGAGGCACTGGGAGGGAAGTGGGTGTCAACTGGGACATTCCAGTTTCCTCCCAGTACATCCCAGTTCCCTACCAGTGCAGCCCAGTACATCCCAGATCCCTCCCAGTACATCCCAGATCCCTCCCAGTACATCCCAGTTCCCTCCCAGTCCGTCCCAGTACATCCCAGTACATCCCAGTTCCCTCACAGTACATCCCAGTTCCCTCACAGTTCACACACAGTTCACTCCCTGTTCCATTCCAGTACATCCCAGTACATGCCACTTACCTCCAAGTAAACCCCAGTTCCCTCCCACTACATCCAAGTTCCCTCCCACTTCCCTCTAAGTACATCCCAGTACTTCACAGTTCACTCCCAGTACATCCCAGTTCCCCCTCGGTACATAACAGTTCCCTCCCAGTACACCCCAGTACATCCCAGTTCCCTCCCAGTATGTCCCACTACATCCCAGTTCCCTCCCAGTCCATCCCAGTTCCCTCCCAGTAAATCCCAATTCCCAACACTTCCCACCCAGTACATCCCAGTTCCCTCCCAGTACATACCAGTTCCCTCCCAGTACATCCCAGTACTTCACAGTTCCCTCCCAGTTCCCTCCCAGTACATCCCAGTTCCCTCTAAGTACATCCCAATACTTCATAGTTCCCTCCCAGCACGTCCCAGTACGTCCCAGTTCCCCTCAGTACATAACACTTCCCTCCCAGTACATACCAGTACATCCCAGTGTCCTCACGGTACGTCCCAGTTCCCTCTCAGTACATCCCAGTACATAACAGTTACCTCCCAGTACATCCCAGTAGATCCTGGTACATCCCAAATCCCTGCCAGTTCCACCCGGTACAACCCAGTACAAGCCTGTACATCCTAGTTCCTCCACAGTACATCCCAGGGCATCCCCGCACATTGTAGTGCCTCCCAGTACATCCCAGTTCCCTCCCAGTACTGGGAGGGACCTGGGATGTACTGGGAGGGAACTGGGACGTACTGGGATGTAATGGGACGGAACTGGGATGTATTGGGAGGCACTGGGAAAGAAGTGGTAGTGAACCGGGAGGGAATTGGGATGTACGGGGATGAACTGGTAGGGAACTGGGATGTACTGGCATGGAACGGGGATGTATTGGGATGGACAGGAACAGAACAGGAATGTACAGCAATGTATTGGCATGTACTGGCAGCGAGCTGGGATTTACTGGGATGTACTGGGAGGAAACTGGGATATACTGGGAGGAAACTGGTATATACTGGGAGGCATTGGGAGGGAAGTGGGTGTCAACTGGGACATTCCAGTTTCCTCCCAGTACATCCCAGTTCCCTACCAGTGCAGCCCAGTACATCCCAGTTCCCTCCCAGTCCGTCCCAATCCCCTCCCAGTACACCCCAGTTCCCTGCCAGTATGTCCCAGTACATCCCAGTTCCCTGCCAGTATGTCCCAGTACATCCCAGTTCCCTCCCAGTAAATCCCAGTTCCCTCCCAGTACATACCAGTTCCCTTCCAGTACATCCTGGTACATCCCAGTTCCCACCCAGTACATCCTACTACATACCAGTTCCCTCCCAGTTCACTCCCAGTACATCCCAGTACTTCACAGTTCCCTCCCAGTACATCCCAGTACGTCCCAGTTCCCCTCAGTACATAACACTTCCCTCCCAGTACGTAACAGTACATCCCAGTGTCCTCACAGTACGTCCCAGTTCCCTCACAGTACATCCCAGTTTCCTCCCAGTACATCCCAGTTCCCTCCCTGTTCCTTCCCAGTACATAACAGTTACCTCCCAGTACATCCCAGTAGATCCTGGTACATCCCAAATCCCTGCCAGCTCCACCCGGTACAACCGAGTACAAGCCTGTACATCCTAGTTCCTCCACGGTACATCCCAGGGCATCCCCGCACATTGTAGTGCCTCCCAGTACATCCCAGTTCCCTCCCAGTACTGGGAGGGACCTGGGATGTACTGGGAGGGAACTGGGATGGAACTGGGAGGGAACTGGGACGGAACTGGGATGTATTGGGAGGCACTGGGAAAGAAGTGGTAGTGAACCGGGAGGGAATTGGGATGTAAGGGGATGAACTGGTAGGAAACTGGGATGTACTGCAATGTACGGCGATGTATTGGCATGTACTGGGAGCGAGCTGGGATTTACTGGGATGTACTGGTAGGAAACTGGGATATACTGGGAGGAAACTGGGATATACTGGGAGGAAACTGGGAGGAAAGTGGGTGTCAACTGGGACATTCCAGTTTCCTCCCAGTACATCCCAGTTCCCTACCAGTGCAGCCCAGTACATCCCAGATCCCTCCCAGTCCCTCCCAGTACATCCCAGTTCCCTCACAGTTCACACACAGTTCACTCCCAGTTCCATTCCAGTACATCCCAGTACATGCCAGTTGCCTCCCAGTTTCCTCTAAGTACATCCCAGTACTTTAAAGTTCCCTCCCAGTACATCCCAGTTCCCTCACAGTACATCCCAGTACTTCACAGTTCACTCCCACTACATCCCAGTACGTCCCAGTTCCCCCTTGGTACATAACACTTCCCTCCCAATACATCCAAGTTCCCTCCCAGTACATCCCAATCCCCTCCCAGTACATCCCAGTTCCCTGCCAGTATGTCCCAGTACATCCCAGTTCCCTCCCAGTTCACTCCCACTACATCCCAGTTCCCTCCCAGTACATACCAGTTCCCTCCTAGTACATCCCAGTTCCCTCCCAGTTCCCTCCCACTACATCCCAGTTCCCTCCCACTACATCCTGGTACATCCCAGTTCCCACCCAGTACATCCTACTACATACCAGTTCCCTCCCAGTTCACTCCCAGTACATCCCAGTACGCACCAGTTCCCCTCTGTACATAACACTTCCCTCCCAGTACATAACAGTACATCCCAGTGTCCTCACAGTACGTCCCAGTTCCCTCCCAGTACATCCCAGTTCCCCACCAGTACGTCCCAGTTCCCTCCCAGTTCACTCCCAGTACATAACAGTTCCCTACCAGTACATCCCAGTACATCCCAGTAGATCCTGGTACATCCCAAATCCCTGCCAGTTCCACCCGGTACAACCCGGTACAAGCCTGTACATCCTAGTTCCTCCACAGTACATCCCAGGGCATCCCCGCACATTGTAGTACCTCCCAGTACATCCCAGGTCCCTCCCAGTACTGGGAGGGACCTGGAATGTACTGGGAGGGAACTGGGACGTACTGGGAGGGACCTGGGATGTACTGGGATGTAATGGGACGGAACTGGGATGTATTTGGAGGCAATGGGAAAGAAGTGGTAGCGAACCGGGAGGGAATTGGGATGTACGGGGATGAACTGGTAGGAAACTGGGATGTACTGGCATGGAACGGGGATGTATTGGGATGTACAAGAACGGAACTGGAATGTACTGCGATGTACTGGGAACAAAATGGGATTTACTGGGATGTATTGGGAGGAAACTGGGAGGAAAGTGGGTGTCAACTGGGACATTCCAGTTTCCTCCCAGTACATCCCAGTTCCCTACCAGTGCATCCCAGTCCGTCCCAGTTCCCTCCCAGTCCGTCCCAGTACATCCCAGTTCCCTCGCAGTACATCCTACTACATACCAGTTCCCTCCCAGTTCACTCCCAGTACACAACAGTTCCCTCCCAGTACGTCCCAGTTCCCTCCCAGTACGTCCCAGTACATCCCAGTTCCGTCCCTGTTTCCGACCAGTGCGTCCTAGTTCCCTGTTATTCCATTCCAGTTCCCTCCAGTACATCTCAGTTCTCTCCCATTTCCCTCCAAGTACATCCCAGTTCCCTCCCAGTTCACTCCCAGTACATAACAATTACCTCCCAGTACATCCCAGTACATCCCAGTAGATCCTGGTACATCCCAAATCCCTGCCAGTTCCACCCGGTACAACCCAGTACAAGCCTGTACATCCTAGTTCCTCCACAGTACATCCCAGGGCATCCCCGCACATTGTAGTGCCTCCCAGTACATCCCAGGTCCCTCCCAGTACTGGGAGGGACCTAGGATTAACGGGGAGGGACCTGGGATGTACTGGGAGGGAACTGGGATGTACTGGGAGGGACCTGGGATGTACTGGGATGTAATGGGACGGAACTGGGATGTATTGGGAGGCACTGGGAAAGAAGTGGTAGCGAACCGGGAGGGAATTGGGATGTACGGGGATGAACTGGTAGGGAACTGGGATGTACTGGCATGGAACGGGGATGTATTGGGATGTACAGGAACGGAACTGGAATGTACGGCGATGTATTGGGATGTACTGGGAGGAAACTGGGATATACTGGGAGGAAACTGGGATATACTGGGAGGAAACTGGGATATACTGGGAGGAAACTGGGATTTACTGGGAGGAAACTGGGATATACTGGGAGGAAACTGGGAGGGAAGTGGGTGTCAACTGGGACATTCCAGTTTCCTCCCAGTACATCCCAGTTCCCTACCAGTGCAGCCCAGTACATCCCAGATCCCTCCCAGTCC
This sequence comes from Phalacrocorax aristotelis, assembly GCF_949628215.1. Lineage (NCBI taxonomy): Eukaryota > Metazoa > Chordata > Aves > Suliformes > Phalacrocoracidae > Phalacrocorax > Phalacrocorax aristotelis. The sequence goes on along the minus strand of NW_027441205.1, from coordinate 23,273 downwards.
CTCCCAGTACATCCCAGTACCCTCACAGTACATCCCAGTTCCCTCACAGTTCACACACAGTTCACTCCCAGTTCCATTCCAGTACGTCCCACTACATCCCAGTTGCCTCCCAGTTTCCTCTAAGTACATCCCAGTACTTCAAAGTTCCCTCCCAGTACATCCCAGTTCCCTCTAAGTACATCCCAGTACTTCACAGTTCACTCCCACTACATCCCAGTACGTCCCAGTTCCCCCTTGGTACATAACACTTCCCTCCCAATACATCCAAGTTCCCTCCCAGTACATCCCAGTACATCCCAGTTCCCTGCCCAGTACATACCAGTTCCCTCCCAGTACATACCAGTACATCCTGGTACATCCCAGTTCCCACCCAGTACATCCTACTACATACCAGTTCCCTCCCAGTTCACTCCCAGTACATCCCAGTACTTCATAGTTCCCTCCCAGTACATCCCAGTACGTACCAGTTCCCCTCAGTACATAACACTTCCCTCCCAGCACATAACAGTACATCCCAGTGTCCTCACAGTACGTCCCAGTTCCCTCACAGTACATCCCAGTTCCTTACCAGTACGTCCCAGTTCCCTCCCTGTTCCTTCCCAGTACATAACAGTTACCTCCCAGTACATCCCAGTACATCCCAGTACTTCCTGGTACATCCAAAATCCCTGCCAGTTCCACCCGGTACAACCCAGTACAAGCCTGTACATCCTAGTTCCTCCACAGTACATCCCAGGGCATCCCCGCACATTGTAGTGCCTCCCAGTACATCCCAGTTCCCTCCCAGTACATCCCAGTTCCCTCTAAGTACATCCCAGTACTTCACAGTTCCCTCCCAGTTCACTCCCAGTACACAACAGTTACCTCCTAGTACATCCCAGTACATCCCAGTTCCCTCCCAGTACATCCCAGTTCCCTCCCTGTTCCTTCCCAGTACACAACAGTTACCTCCCAGTACATCCCAGTACATCCCAGTAGATCCTGGTACATCCCAAATCCCTGCCAGTTCCACCCGGTACAACCCAGTACAAGCCTGTACACCCTACTTCCTCCACGGTACATCCCAGGACATCCCAGCACATTGTAGTGCCTCCCAGTATACCCCAGTTCCCTCCCAGTACATCCCATTACATTCCAGTGCCCTCCCAGTACATCCCAGTACATCCCAGTACATCCCAGTACATCCCAGTACATCCCAGTACATCCCAGTTCCCTCCCAGTACATCCCAGTTCCCTCCCAGTACATCCCAGTTCCCTCCCAGTACATCCCAGTTCCCTCCCAGTACATCCCAGTACTTCACAGTTCCCTCCCAGCACATCCCAGTACGTCCCAGTTACCGTCAGTACATAACACTTCCCTCCCAGTACATACCAGTACATCCCAGTTCCCTACCAGTTCCTTCCCAGTACATAACAGTTACCTCCCAGTACATCCCAGTACATCCTGGTACATCCCAAATTCCTGCCAGTTCCACCCGGTACAACCCAGTACAAGCCTGTACATCCTAGTTCCTCCACACTACATCCCAGGACATCCCAGGACATTGTAGAGACTCCCAGTACGTCCCAGTTCCCTCCCAGTACAACCCAGTAGATCATGGTACGTCCCCGTTCCCCGCACTGTACGTCCCCGTTCCCCGCACTGTACTGGGAGGACAACCGAGCCTGCGCAGTGACTGACATAGGGAACGAGCAAGTTTGTACCCATCGCTAGACAAGACAATAATGACTATGTATGAGTATGTAAAATTTTCATCTACAAATTGTACAGGAAAGGTGCGTGAGGTACGCACACCAGGAGGAGCGATCCCCCGTGCATCCGGCGCCACGAATAAAGAATGCCTGCTCTTTAATACTAAATTGGTGTTGAGGAGTCGTTTCCGATTTTAACGCGTTTTTCGGTAACACAGGGAGTCAGATCAAGAGAGCCAGAGAACAACAAAACACCGACAGGCTACAGGACAGAGCAGGAGGAATAAAAAAAAAAAAAAAAAAACGGAGCCAGAGCCAGGCAGAGAGAGGCGGAGAAAGAAAAAGGAGCCACAGGCTACAGGACAGAGAGAGGGAGGACTGAAAAGACGGGGAGGCAGGGAGCCACTCAGAGCGAGACGGAGAAAGAAGGTGCGGGGGGGGCGCAAAAAAAAATAATTTTGCAGCAGGTAAGGAAAGAGAGGGGGCCGGGGGAGAGACAGGGAGGGCCCAGGACGTACAAGAGAGGCAACGGGGCCCCAGTGGCCCAGGACTCACCGCGACTCTCGCTCTCAGCGCTGCTGGCACAATTTAGCCGTTCAGATGCTTCTTTCCCCTCCTCTCCTCCCTGCCTCTTCTGCAGCTCCAGACTCTAGGCCGTCCTCCACCTGAAGAGAATACGTGGGTGTCTTACAGCTCTTACCAGATGAGGCTTCCTAGGCACGTAGCCTAGCTCGCTCGTGCACTACACGCCCGTACCCAACTCCGGGTTACGCGTACAGACCCTACGGTGCACGTTGGTGGCCTGGCCCGCTGCGGGCTATGAAGGGGGATCCTTCCTCCCCCACCTGCAGGGACAGGCTCTCTCTTGCCTGCGGCAGGAAGGCAGCTGGCAGCCAGAGCACCTTCAGTTTCTTCTTCTTTACCTTTCGTTGGCATCTCCAGCTTCAGCCGAGGCAGCTCCTGTCCGCAGCCGGGAAGGGCTTTGTCTATCCCTTTTCGGCCCTGCGCTGCGAGGACGGCGAGGACGGGCAGAGAGAAGCCACGCGAGCCTGAGACGGCCGCAGGCAACGGCATCCCCGGGGGAAGGACAGACAACCACGTCCTCAGCACGGTCTCTGGGAGAGGGAAAGAAGAAACAGTGACCGTCATTACCGTCGATCGACCCTGGCCAAAGCCTCTCCTTCCGCAGGGGCTTCTGGACACACCGCTCCCTCCCCACGCTACTGCTAAGGGCCCCTGCACCAAGGGGGAATCCAGTGCGCTTGAGGGACGGCTTGCTGCCTTCACGACAGGGCCTGGGGGCGGCCTAAGGCTATGCAGCACGCTTATGGGGAGGTGCCGGAGCTGGGGGCAGGCGCACAGGGCAAGGGGGGCCAGGGGAGGCTGAGCGGGACCTCCGGTGGGCCGGGGACGCGGCCATCATCTGCGCCCTGGGCACGGGGAAAAGGTCATCGTCCTCCTCCTTTCCCTCTTCCCTTCTGTCAGCTCCCGGGGAACTCACCGCTTCTCGGGAAGCGGCCGCACCCGCAAGCCCCCAGTAATCAACACGAATCCAACCCCAAAAATACACCTCGCGTACCGTACGCGCCACGGCCGCCCGGCACCCGAACGCCAGAAGACCGCGCCTCCCGCCATGCCCGGCGAACCACGTGACAGGGCCGGCAGCCACTGCGCCAGGAATACAGCTCCCGGCATGCTCTGCGGCACAACCCGGCCGCCCGGCAGCCGCAAGGACTACAGCTCCCGGCATGCTCTGCGGCACAACCCGGCCGCCCGGCGGCCGGTTTGATGCGGAGCCACCCAGCATCCCTGCGAGCACAGCTGCAGGCGCAACAGCAGTTACGCAGCCACAACTAGGCACTAAACAAAGGCTTTCCAACACTGGAGGTCTAGAACAGGTAGACATTAGCACAGAAGCACAAGGGGCTCCGTCACACTGCACAAATCTCCCCGTGCCTACACACGCACACGTTCAGAAGTTAGTTATCAGAAAACGCCCGACTCAGCCATTTGCCACAGTCACGAGACTCACGACATGATAACACGACATGACACACGAGGTGGGCTCAGAGTTTTAAGGCAAGAAATACCTCCCACGCCCCCCACCCGAGATCTTTCAGGGTCCACACCTGCCATCGCCCCGCACCAAACCTACCCGGCCAAAGGCTTTCAGGTGGCCCGAAACACTGTACACAGAAAATAACCAGGGACAGACCTGCATTGTTCGGAAGCGAACGATGCCCGACCGGGGCTCCTCTGCGGGGCACGGAGCCCCCCGGCCCCGCCCGGAGACACACACCCGCCCCCCGCTGCCCGAACTCACCTACCAGCGCTCTCCGGCCCCCGGACACGGCCGCGCTGCTCTCTCAGGCGGCTGCCGCAGGCGAGGCTCGGGCACCGCCAGGCCTCCAGGCGTCCCGAGGGGCTGCCGGCCACCGCAGGGGATGGCTGCCGGCGGCCGGACCGCCGCGGCGCTCCCCGCCCAGCTCCGAGCAGGCTCCGCCGGCCGCGGGCTTCCCACGCCGGGCCGCAGAGGGGCCCCGGCACCGCACAGGGACGCCTCGCGACCCGGCCGCCACACGCACCGGCCCTTCGGCCTCCACACGCACCGCTCCCGCCCCCGCTCCGACGCGCCGCGCACGCGCCACCGGAAGCCCGAGCCCTGCGGGGCGGCCCTTAAAGGGCGGCCGGAAGGAACGGCCCCCACCGGCCCCGCCCCCGCGCCCAGCCGGTGAGCGCCAGCGCCCCCTGCTGGCCGGGCCGCGCTCAGCTCGCGAGGGCGCCGAGGGCCGGGCGGGGCGGGACGCGCCGGCTCGGGGCCAGCGCCTTCTCGGGGCGAGCGGGAAACCCCTGCGGGCCCCGGTCACGGCCGGGCACAGCCGCGCGCCCTCCGAGAGCTGCTGAACGGGGCTGCCGCTCGTGACACATACCGAGCCGTCTGCGACGGGAGCGGGCAGAGGAGGAAGGGGCCGGCGGCCGCGGCGCCCTGGCCCCAGGCGGGGGGGGGGGGCTGGGGCCCGGGGGGCCGCCCCCCTACTCACAGTTCCCTCACAGTTCCCTCACAGTTCCCTCACAGTTCCCTCACAGTTCATCCCATGGACGGAACCGGGACCTACTGTGAGGCACTGGGAAAGAAGTGGGAGGAAGCCGGGACAGACCAATATAGCCCAGTATGGACTAGACCAATATAGCCCAGTATGGACTGGAGGGAACTGCGAGGGAACCGCGAGAGAACCCCACAGAACAAACCATGGGGCACGAGAAGGCAGAGAATTAAGACTTAGGGACAGGGAGCCAGAAAAAAAAAAAAGAAAAAAACCAAAGGGAGACAGAGAGCAAAAGGAATCGCAATGCGTACGGAGAGAAGAGAGAAACAATTCTAGCATAGGGTCACGGGGGAGCCAGGGACAGCAAGATGGAGAAAGGACAGAAGCTACAGGCTACAGGGCAGAGAGGGAAGAATTAATGAATAGACACAGAGAGCTGGGCAGAAAGAGATGGAGAAAGGCTAAAGATCACACGGCCTACAGGGAAGAGAGAAGAGAGGGAGGAATTTTAAAAACAGGGGCAAGAAGCCAGAGAGAGGGAGAGAGAAGCAACAATAAAATGGGGACAAGCCACAGGGCAGCGAGGAGGGAATCAATGAATAAGAACACGAGACCAAAGAGAACACAATGTAGAATGGAAAAAAGGAACAGCGGCCTACAGGGAAGGAGGAATTAAAGATCAGGGACTGGGAGGCAGACAGAGACACATGAAGAAACAAGTGAAAAAAAAGAAAAAAACAAACCAACAGCAATGGGCTACAAAGACAGAGAGGGAGGAAATGAGGAAATAAAACGTCGCAGCAAGGAGCTGGACAGAGAGAGATGAGGACAAACAAATAGCACGGGTCCACGTGACAGAGAACGTGGAATTAGAACACAGAGAGAGGGAGCCGGACAGAGAGAGAGGCCGAGAGAAACATCTAGACAGGCTACAGCGGGCAGAGGCAGGAATTAAAACCTAGGGACAGGGAGCTGGACAGAGAGAGATGGAGGTCACAGGGAACAGCGGTGGCTGCAGGAAGAACAGGAATTCATGAATAGGGCAAGGGAGCTGGACAGAGAAGAACTCAGAAAGGCAAGAACAGTAGCAGGGTACAGAGCAGAGAAGACGAATTAAAAAGCACGGGGGGAGCGTTGAGGCAGACAGAGAGAGATTAAGAAAAAGGTCACGGGCTACGTGGCAAAGCAGGAGGAATTCAGAAACGAGGATGGGAACCAAGGGAGAGTGTGCTGGTGAAGGATAACGGGCATTAAAAGTGAGGGACGGGGAGCTGGGAAAAGCGAGGCAGAGAAAAACAGAATCACAGAGAGAATCACACAAAGCCAAAAAAGAAGAAACTGAACAACAGGAACAGGTGGAACCAAAGCGATGAAATCAACCAACCAGAGACGGTGTTCCATTACGGGAACATGGAGCGTACCAATCAGCGCATCTGTCGATCTGCATTTTAGTCCCTAGGCGATCGTTAATGCGAACAGAACAACAGACAACGTGCTTCTGTCAGAAAAGGATGACAAAACGCGGTTTCGCTTAGCGGACTGAGAAAACTAGCCAAGACTGCCAAGAGTAAGAGCCGAGAAGCTAAAAGGTAATTCTGGCAGGGGGAGATCGCGACCACCGACTCACAGACCACCACCGACCCAAGTAACACCACCTACTCAGAAGAGAACAACGGAAGAGGACAACCGAGCCTGCGCAGTGATTGACATACGGAACGAGCAAGTTTGTACCCATCGCTAGACAAGACAATAATGACTATGTATGAGTATGTAAAATTTTCATCTACAAATTGTACAGGAAAGGTGCGTGAGGTACGCACGCCAGGAGGAGCGATCCCCCGTGCATCCGGCGCCGTGAATATGGAATGCCTGCTCTTTAATACTAAATTGGTGTTGAGGAGTCGTTTCCGATTTTAACGCGTTTTTCGGTAACAGTTTTGGCACCCCAGGTGGGAACCTGCTTTTGAATCTCGACGGATCCGTGGGATCGTGGGACCTGCAGCCGGCCCCGAGGAATTCTCCGGGAGAGCTTCCGATCCCCGGGCCAGAGAATTCTGAGCAAGATCCCCTGGATTGAGGTAAACAAGGCATTCTTTGAAGAAGAAACTTAGGTAGAATAATACGTGGGGTTAGTTTCCCACATAGGATAGGATAGCGGGTTTGAGTCCCACAGGCCTGCCCGTAAGGCGCGGCGAAAGCCACGCAGGGTCGGGGCCAAGAGGTGCCTCGGTTGGTAAGTCTCTGCTAGGCGAAAGCCTGTGGAGCGGGACCTGAGGGTAGGGGAGTCTTCAACAGGGGGTTGAAGTCTCCAGGGATATCTAGCAGGGGGCTACAGATCCCAGTGGCAGATTTCCAGTGAGACCTCTAACGGGGGTTGGAGTCCCTCTGACTAGTATTTGTGATAGTGCACTATCACAACTACTAGTCGACTGGGAGACGGGAGCATTACTGAGTAGGAAACCTATCCCACAGAGAACACCTTTGCGATGTATTTTGAAGCACTGGAAAGACGTCGGGGGCGGTGACCCACTAACTCGGAAACCATTAATTGAATATTGCAATCATTGGTGGCCAACGTATCAATTGGAAGGTGGGCACAAATGGCCAGAACACGAGACATTGCAATATCGTACCATCTTGCAATTAATGTTGTTTTGTAAAAAGGGAAGGCAAACGGGAAGAAGTGGCATATGTTGATTTGTTCTTTACACCGTGGAATCATCCCGAGCAGCAGAAACAGCGTGAGGTATGTCCACAAGATTCTACGGCAATGTTTCTGAAAAGAGGAAAACGTGGTGAGAACTTGAAAGAGTGTTGCTCTACTTGTGATACTGGATACTTCGCTTGATGAAACTGACAAGAAAATAGTATGGAATACAGCCAGAAGGCAGGTGCAGGGAGCACATGCTAACGGGAATTTACAGAGAACAATGAATAAGAATTTTCCATCTACAAATCCCGAGTGGGACCCTAATCAGCCAGGACCCAGGGGAATGTTGACTAGATGTCAGAGAGAGATTTTATTTGGAGTAAGACAAGCAATGCCAAAAGCAATAAATTGGTCAAAATTTATGAAGTGAGACAAGAATTAAGTGAGTCCCCTTCAGCCTTTATGGAAAGACTGAAGGTGACCACCAGAAAATATACTCATTTGAACCCAGAAAAACCAGAAAAAGCAATTCAGCTGGTCTCTATATTCATAAGACAATCAGCCCCAGATGGGGGCGGGGGGAGAGAAAACAACCTTCAGAAACTAGAACAACCTGAATCCAGAGATCTGGGTTAAATGCTTGAAGTAGCTTGGCATGAAGGAGACCAGGGGAATCAACCCTAGCTGAACACCTGGTTACACTGAAGCTACGGAATGAAGAAATAGAATTTTTGGTAGATACGGGAGCCACTTATTTGGTATTGAATACACGTGAAGAGAAATTTGATCATAAATATGTTGCTAGCGCAACAGGGCAAAGAAAAATTAGCCCCTCTCAGAGCCATTAAAGTTTAAATTGGAGAAGCAATGGGCAACTCACCAGTTTCTGCATATGCCTGAATGTCCACTGCCTCTGTTATGACGAGATCTATTAGGTCAATTAGATGCTCAAGTAACTTTTAAAGATGGAGAGATTAAATCACTAATACCAGAATCAAAAGCCACAGAGGCGAGAGCGTTTATGTTACAGGATTCCTCCAGGGAGGAACGGGTTCCCGAGGAAGTGGAAAACGTAGTAATTCCTTTGGTTTGAGCGAGCGGAGCTCCGGAGCGATCTAAGTGGGCAGAGCCGGTAAAAGTAACCTTAAAGCTTGGAGCCAAGCCCGTAAGACAAAAACAATACCCTATTAAGCGAGAGGCTCGAAAAGGATTACAGAAGTTAATTATAAAATTTTTCAGAATATGAGCTTTTAGTGGAATGTGAATCAGAATATAGTACTCCTGTGTCGCCAGTAAAGAAATCTAGAGGCAAAGAGTATTAGCTAGTTCACCATTTAAGGGCTATAAATCAGGTGGTCCAAGATATACATCCGGTAGTAGCTAATCCATACACTTTACTGACCTCTTTTAAAGGAGGAGCATAAACGGTTTACTGTACTAGATTTGAAGGACGCCTTCTTTTGCATACCTCCAGGCATAAAAAGTCAAAGCCTATTTGCTTTGGAATGGGAAAGCCCCACCACAGAATGAAAGACACAGCTACCATGGACCGTACTTCCACAAGGATTTAAAAATAGTCCTACGATACTTGAGACTCAGCTGGCAAAAAAAAATTAGAGATATAGAAAAAACAGAACCCAGGGAGAGGCATCTTGTTACAGAATGCGGATGACATTCTGATAGCGGCACAAAGTAAAGAAAAATGTTTTGAAATTTTTAAATTTTCTGGGCCAAGGAAGATGCGGAGTTTCCAGAAACAAAACCCAAATAGGAAAAGAAGCAGCCATTTATTTAGGATTTGAAATATCTCAAAGACAAAGACAATTAGAAAGTGAAAAGAAAGAAACTATTTGTCAAATTCCCGAACCTAGCAGCCCGAAGGAACTGAGAGCTTTTCTGAAAACAATGAAATAGCATCAGCTCTGGATTCTGAACTATAGACTGTATGTAAAACCATTATTTGAGGCATTGAAAGACTCAAAAGGATAAATATTTAACCTGGACGCCCGGATGCCAAACGGCATTCAAAGAACTGAAAAGAGCCTCGATGATGGCCCCTGCATTAGGCCTACCTGATTTCGCTAAACCTTTTCAGTTGTTTGTCCACGAAAGACAACATTTAGCCCTTGGAGTGCTGACACAGCGACTGGGAACCTGGAAGAGACCTGTGGGCTACTTCTCCAAACAACTCGACCACGCGAGTTAAAGATGGCCTGGGTGTTTACGGGCAGTAGCAACAACAGCGCTGCCGATCCGGGAAGCCCCAAAGTTAACAATGGGACAGAAGATGACAGTATATGTCCCGCACATAGCGGTGACTGTTTTAGAACAAAAGGGGGGTCGTTGGCTATCCCTTAGCAGAATGTTGAAATATCAAGTTGTTCTGTTAGAACAAGACGATGTGGAATCGAAGACTACTGCTATACTGAATCCTGCTATGTTTTTAACAACAGAAAACCTTACGGACAATTTAGAACACGATCGCTTGCTAACTATTGAACAAGTCTATTCCAGCAGACCAGACCTGAGACACAAACCTCTGGGAAAATCCTGATCTGGAGTTGTTTACAGATGGAAGAAGCTCTGGGCGAGAAGAGAAGCGAATGGCCGGATATGCTGTCGTTATCGCCGCCGAGGGAATGGAGTCAGGGGTGCTGCCTGCAAACACCTCAGCACAGAAAGCAGTATTGGTAGCATTGAAGCGAGCTCTGCGAATGGCAGAAGGACAAAGGATAAATATCTAGACTGATTCCAAACGTGCATTTGGTGTGATCCACGATCATGGAGCTATTGGGAAGGAGAAAGGACTGCCATCAGCCCAAGAATCATCAATACAGCATAAAGAAGAAATTCTCCAACTTCCGGAAGACGTGCAGAAACCAAAAGAAGTGGCGGTAAAGCGTTGCAAAGCTCATCAATTTGGCCAGACGGCTGTAAACATAAGCAAACGACTGACCGATAAAGCTGCAAAGAGGACTGCAGAGCAAGGTATCCTTGCACTAGTACCAGTAAAACAGATCAGAATTCCAAAGTTGAAACCGAGATATAATAAATTGGATGAGCAATTAGCAGAACAATTGGAAGCATCACAAAACACAGAGAGATGGTAGGTAACACCAGAAAAACAAGTAATAACAACAACCACCCCACAAGTTATGACAGAACTTGCAAAAGAAAACCATGAGCAAACACATTAGGCTGTAGGCGCTACGGTTTTGAGTTTAAAAACATCTGTAGCGTGTGTAGGCATGACAAGAATAGTTAAACCCATAGTAGCTAAGTGTCCAATCTGTCCTAGAAATAATCCCCTGAACCAAAGGAAACAACCTTTAGGAGTAACAAAACAAAAAATTCTCCCGGAAATTATTAGCAAATTAAGTTCTCTGAGTTACCCAGACAAAATAGATAGAGCAGTATTTGTCAGTGCTGATTGACAAATTTTCTAGATGGCCAGAAGCTTTCTCGTGCTGCACCGACAAAGCTAGAGTAGTAGTTAAAACGTTGCTGAAGGAAATAATACCAAGATTTAGAGCGCCAACGGGAATGTCCTCTGATAGAGCACCACATTTTTTTGCAGAGGTACTTCAACAAATTAATAAAATTTTGGGTAGAAAATGGGACCTGCATACACCCTGGAGACCACAATCAAGTGAAAAATTTCAGAACATGAAGCAAACACTAAACTGACATAGTGGAATATTATTGATCTAGGATGGAAGTATTGAGAAAATTATTATTTCAGAACTTCCAAACAGGGGAAATGTAACCAAAGTGATGAAATCAACCAGAGACGGTGTTCCATTACGGGAACATGGAGCGTACCAATCAGCGCATCTGTCTATCTGCATTTTAGTCCCTAGGCGATCGTTAATGTCAGCAGAACAACAGACAACGTGCTTCTGTCAGAAAAGGATGACAAAACGCGGTTTCGCTTAGCGGACTGAGAAAACTAGCCAAGACTGCCAAGAGTAAGAGCCGAGAAGCTAAAAGGTAATTCCGGCAGGGGGAGATCGCGACCACCGACTCACAGACCACCACCGACCCAAGTAACAGAAGAGAACAACGGAAGAGGACAACCGAGCCTGCGCAGCGATTTACATACGGAACGAGCAAGTTTGTACCAATCAGCAGACAGGACAATAATGAATATGTATGAATACGTAAAACATTGATCTACAAATTGTACGGGAAAGGTGCGTGAGGTACGCACGCCAGGAGGAGCGATCCCCCGTGCATCCGGCGCCGCGAATAAAGAATGCCTGCTCTTTAATACTAAATTGGTGTTGAGGAGTCATTTCCGATTTTAACGCGTTTTTCGGTAACACAGGGAGTCAGATCAAGAGAGCCAGTGAACAACAAAACACCGACAGGCTACAGGACAGAGCAGGAGGAATAAAAAAAAAAAAACGGAGCCAGAGCCAGGCAGAGAGAGGTGGAGAAAGAAAAAGGAACCACAGGCTACAGGACAGAGAGAGGGAGGACTGAAAAGACAGGGAGGCAAGGAGCCACTCAGAGCGAGATGGAGAAAGAAGGTGCGGGGGGGGGGGGGGCGCAAAAAAAAAAAGTAAATTTTGCAGCAGGTAAGGAAAGAGAGGGGGCCGGGGGAGAGACAGGGAGGGCCCAGGACGCACAAGAGAGGCAACGGGGCCCCAGTGGCCCAGGACTCACCGCGACTCTCGCTCTCAGCGCTGCTGGCACAATTTAGCCGTTCAGATGCTTCTTTCCCCTCCTCTCCTCCCTGCCTCTTCTGCAGCTCCAGACTCTAGGCCGTCCTCCACCTGAAGAGAATACGTGGGTGTCTTACAGCTCTTACCAGATGAGGCTTCCTAGGCACGTAGCCTAGCTCGCTCGTGCACTACACGCCCGTACCCAACTCCGGGTTACGCGTACAGACCCTACGGTGCACGTTGGTGGCCTGGCCCGCTGCGGGCTATGAAGGGGGATCCTTCCTCCCCCACCTGCATGGACAGGCTCTCTCTTGCCTGCGGCAGGAAGGCAGCTGGCAGCCAGAGCACCTTCAGTTTCTTCTTCTTTACCTTTCGTTGGCGTCTCCAGCTTCAGCCGAGGCAGCTCCTGTCCGCAGCCGGGAAGGGTTTTGTCTATCCCTTTTCGGCCCTGCGCTGCGAGGACGGGCAGAGAGAAGCCACGCGAGCCTGAGACGGCCGCAGGCAACAGCATCCCCGGGGGAAGGACAGACAACCACGTCCTCAGCACGGTCTCTGGGAGAGGGAAAGAAGAAACAGCGACCGTCATTACCGTCGATCGACCCTGGCCAAAGCCTCTCCTTCCGCAGGGGCTTCTGGACACACCGCTCCCTCCCCACGCTACTGCTAAGGGCCCCTGCGCCAAGGGGGAATCCAGTGCGCTTGAGGGACGGCTTGCTGCCTTCACGACAGGGCCTGGGGGCGGCCTAAGGCTATGCAGCACGCTTATGGGGAGGTGCCGGAGCTGGGGGCAGGCGCACGGGGCAAGGGGGGCCAGGGGAGGCTGAGCGGGACCTCCGGTGGGCCGGGGAGGCGGCCATCATCTGCGCCCTGGGCACAGGGAAAAGGTCATCGTCCTCCTCCTTTCCCTCTTCCCTTCTGTCAGCTCCCGGGGAACTCACCGCTTCTCGGGAAGCGGCCGCACCCGCAAGCCCCCAGTAATCAACACGAAGCCAACCCCAAAAATACACCTCGCGTACCGTACGCGCCACGGCCGCCCGGCACCCGAGCGCCGGAAGACCGCGCCTCCCGCCACGCCCGGCGAACCACGTGACAGGGCCGGCAGCCACTGCGCCAGGAATACAGCTCCCGGCATGCTCTGCGGCACAACCCGGCCGCCCGGCAGCCGCAAGGACTACAGCTCCCGGCATGCTCTGCGGCACAACCCGGCCGCCCGGCGGCCGGTTTGATGCGGAGCCACCCAGCATCCCTGCGAGCACAGCTGCAGGCGCAACAGCAGTTACGCAGCCACAACTAGGCACTAAACAAAGGCTTTCCAACACTGGAGGTCTAGAACAGGTAGACATTAGCACAGAAGCACAAGGGGCTCCGTCACACTGCACAAATCTCCCCGTGCCTACACACGCACACGTTCAGAAGTTAGTTATCAGAAAACGCCCGACTCAGCCATTTGCCACAGTCACGAGACTCACGACATGATAACACGACATGACACACGAGGTGGGCTCAGAGTTTTAAGGCAAGAAATACCTCCCACGCCCCCCACCCGAGATCTTTCAGGGTCCACACCTGCCATCGCCCCGCACCAAACCTACCCGGCCAAAGGCTTTCAGGTGGCCCGAAACACTGTACACAGAAAATAACCAGGGACAGACCTGCATTGTTCGGAAGCGAACGATGCCCGACCGGGGCTCCTCTGCGGGGCACGGAGCCCCCCGGCCCCGCCCGGAGACACACACCCGCCCCCCGCTGCCCGAACTCACCCACCAGCGCTCTCCGGCCCCCGGACACGGCCGCGCTGTTCTCTCAGGCGGCTGCCGCAGGCGAGGCTCGGGCACCGCCAGGCCTCCAGGCGTCCCGAGGGGCTGCCGGCCACCGCAGGGGATGGCTGCCGGCGGCCGGACCGCCGCGGCGCTCCCCGCCCAGCTCCGAGCAGGCTCCGCCGGCCGCGGGCTTCCCACGCCGGGCCGCAGAGGGGCCCCGGCACCGCACAGGGACGCCTCGCGACCCGGCCGCCACACGCACCGGCCCTTCGGCCTCCACACGCACCGCTCCCGCCCCCGCTCCGACGCGCCGCGCACGCGCCACCGGAAGCCCGAGCCCCGCGGGGCGGCCCTTAAAGGGCGGCCGGAAGGAACGGCCCCCACCGGCCCCGCCACCGCGCCCAGCCGGTGAGCGCCAGCGCCCCCTGCTGGCCGGGCCGCGCTCAGCTCGCGAGGGCGCCGAGGGCCGGGCGGGGCGGGGCGGGACGCGCCGGCTCGGGGCCAGCGCCTTCTCGGAGCGAGCGGGAAACCCCTGCGGGCCCCGGTCACGGCCGGGCAGAGCCGCGCGCCCTCCGAGAGCTGCTGAACGGGGCTGCCGCTCGTGACACATACCGAGCCGTCTGCGACGGGAGCGGGCAGAGGAGGAAGGGGCCGGCGGCCGCGGGGCCTGGCCGCAGGCGGGGGGGAGGGGCTGGGGCCCGGGGGGCCGCCCCCCTACTCACAGTTCCCTCACAGTTCCCTCACAGTTCCCTCCCAGTTCCTTCCCAGTACATAACAGTTACCTCCCAGTACATCCCAGTACATCCCAGTAGATCCTGGTACATCCCAAATCCCTGCTAGTTCCACCCGGTACAACCCAGTACAAGCCTGTACATCCTAGTTCCTCCACAGTACATCCCAGGGCATCCCCGCACATTGTAGTGCCTCCCAGTACATCCCAGGTCCCTCCCAGTTCACTCCCAGTACACAACAGTTACCTCCCAGTACATCCCAGTACATCCTAGTAGATCCTGGTACATCCCAAATCCCTGCTAGTTCCACCCGGTACAACCCAGTACAAGCCTGTACATCCTAGTTCCTCCACAGTACATCCCAGGGCATCCCCGCACATTGTAGTGCCTCCCAGTACATCCCAGTTCCCTACCAGTGCATCCCAGTACATCCCAGATCCCTCCCAGTACATCCCAGATCCCTCCCAGTCTGTCCCAGTACATCCCAGTACATCCCAGTTCCCTCACAGTACATCCCAGTTCCCTCACAGTTCACACACAGTTCACTCCCAGTTCCATTCCAGTACATCCCAGTACATGCCACTTTCCTCCAAGTAAATCCCAGTTCCCTCCCACTACATCCAAGTTCCCTCCCACTTCCCTCTAAGTACATCCCAGTACTTCACAGTTCACTCCCAGTACACCCCAGTACATCCCAGTTCCCTCCCAGTATGTCCCACTACATCCCAGTTCCCTCCCAGTCCATCCCAGTTCCCTACCAGTACATCCCAATTCCCAACACTTTCCACCCAGTACATCCCAGTTCCCTCCCAGTACATACCAGTTCCCTCCCAGTACATCCTGGTACATCCCAGTTCCCACCCAGTACATCCTACTACATACCAGTTCCCTCCCAGTTCACTCCCAGCACATCCCCGTACTTCACAGTTCCATCCCAGTACATCCCAGTACGTCCCAGTTCCCCTCAGTACATAACACTTCCCTCCCAGTACATAACAGTACATCCCAGTGTCCTCACACTACGTCCCAGATCCCTCCCAGTACATCCCAATCCCCTCCCAGTACATCCCAGTTCCCTGCCAGTATGTCCCAGTACATCCCAGTTCCCTCCCAGTACATACCAGTTCCCTCCCAGTACATCCCAGTTCCCTCCCAGTTCCCTCCCACTACATCCCAGTTCCCTCCCAGTACATACCAGTTCCCTCCCAGTACATCCCAGTACATCCTGGTACATCCCAGTTCCCACCCAGTACATCCTACTACATACCAGTTCCCTCCCAGTTCACTCCCAGTACATCCCAGTACTTCACAGTTCCATCCCAGTACATCCCAGTACGCACCAGTTCCCCTCAGTACATAACACTTCCCTCCCAGTACATAACAGTACATCCCAGTGTCCTCACACTACGTCCCAGTTCCCTCCCAGTACATCCCAGTTCCCTACCAGTACATCCCAGTTCCCTCCCAGTTCACTCCCAGTACATAACAGTTACCTCCCAGTACATCCCAGTACATCCCAGTAGATCCCGGTACATCCCAAATCCCTGCCAGTTCCACCCGGTACAACCCAGTACAAGCCTGTACATCCTAGTTCCTCCACGGTACATCCCAGGGCATCCCCGCACATTGTAGTGCCTCCCAGTACATCCCAGTTCCCTCCCAGTACTGGGAGGGACCTGGGATGTACTGGGAGGGACCTGGGATGTACTGGGAGGGAACTGGGATGTACTGGGATGTAATGGGACGGAACTGGGATGTAATGGGACGGAACTGGGAAAGAAGTGGTAGTGAACCGGGAGGGAATTGGGATGTACGGGGATGAACTGGTAGGGAACTGGGATGTACTGGCATGGAACGGGGATGTATTGGGATGTACAGGAACAGAACTGGAATGTACTGCGATGTATTGGCATGTACTGGGAGCGAACTGGGATTTACTGGGAGGTACTGGGAGGAAACTGGGATATACGGGGAGGAACCTGGGATATACTGGGAGGCATTGGGAGGGAAGTGGGTGTCAACTGGGACATTCCAGTTTCCTCACAGTACATCCCAGTTCCCTCCCAGTTCACACACAGTTCACTCCCAGTTCCATTCCAGTACATCCCAGTACATGCCAGTTGCCTCCCAGTTTCCTCTAAGTACATCCCAGTACTTTAAAGTTCCCTCCCAGTACATCCCAGTTCCCTCACAGTACATCCCAGTACTTCACAGTTCACTCCCACTACATCCCAGTACGTCCCAGTTCCCCTCAGTACATAACACTTCCCTCCCAATACATCCAAGTTCCCTCCCAGTACATCCCAATCCCCTCCCAGTACATCCCAGTTCCCTGCCAGTATGTCCCAGTACATCCCAGTTCCCTCCCAGTACATACCAGTTCCCTCCCAGTACATCCCAGTTCCCTCCCAGTTCCCTCCCACTACATCCCAGTTCCCTCCCAGTACATACCAGTTCCCTCCCAGTACATCCCAGTACATCCTGGTACATCCCACTTCCCACCCAGTACATCCTACTACATACCAGTTCCCTCCCAGTTCACTCCCAGTACATCCCAGTACTTCACAGTTCCATCCCAGTACATCCCAGTACGCACCAGTTCCCCTCAGTACATAACACTTCCCTCCCAGTACATAACAGTACATCCCAGTGTCCTCACACTACGTCCCAGTTCCCTCACAGTACATCCCAGTTCCCTACCAGTACATCCCAGTTCCCTCCCAGTTCACTCCCAGTACATAACAGTAACCTCCCAGTACATCCCAGTACATCCCAGTAGTTCCTGGTACATCCCAAATCCCTGCCAGTTCCACCCGGTACAACCCAGTACAAGCCTGTACATCCTAGTTCCTCCACAGTACATCCCAGGGCATCCCCGCACATTGTAGTGCCTCCCACTACATCCCAGTTCCCTCCCAGTACTGGGAGGGACCTGGGAGGGAACTGGGACGTACTGGGAGGGAACTGGGATGTACTGGGATGTAATGGGACGGAACTGGGATGTATTGGGAGGCACTGGGAAAGAAGTGGTAGTGAACCGGGAGGGAATTGGGATGTACGGGGATGAACTGGTAGGAAACTGGGATGTACTGGCATGGAACGGGGATGTATTGGGATGTACAGGAACGGAACTGCAATGTACTGGGATGTACTGGGAGCAAACTGGGATTTACTAGAATGTACTGGGAGGAAACTGGGATATACTGGGAGGAAACTGGGATATACTGGGAGGCATTGGGAGGGAAGTGGGTGTCAACTGGGACATTCCAGTTTCCTCCCAGTACATCCCAGTTCCCTACCAGTGCAGCCCAGTACATCCCAGTTCCCTCCCAGTCCGTCCCAATCCCCTCCCAGTACATCCCAGTTCCCTGCCAGTATGTCCCAGTACATCCCAGTTCCCTCCCAGTACATACCAGTTCCCTCCCAGTACATCCCAGTACATCCTGGTACATCCCAGTTCCCACCCAGTACATCCTACTACATACCAGTTCCCTCCCAGTTCACTCCCAGTACATCCCAGTACTTCACAGTTCCCTCCCAGTACATCCCAGTACGTCCCAGTTCCCCTCAGTACATAACACTTCCCTCCCAGTACATACCAGTACATCCCAGTGTCCTCACAGTACGTCCCAGTTCCCTCCCAGTACATCCCAGTTCCCTACCAGTACATCCCAGTTCCCTCCCTGTTCCTTCCCAGTACATAACAGTTACCTCCCAGTACATCCCAGTACATCCCAGTAGATCCCAGTACATCCCAAATCCCTGCCAGTTCCACCCGGTACAACCCAGTACAAGCCTGTACATCCTAGTTCCTCCACAGTACATCCCAGGGCATCCCCGCACATTGTAGTGCCTCCCAGTACATCTCAGTGCCCTCCCAGTACTGGGAGGGACCTGGGATGTACTGGGAGGGACCTGGGATGTACTGGGAGGGAACTGGGATGTACTGGGATGTAATGGGACGGAACTGGGATGTAATGGGACGGAACTGGGAAAGAAGTGGTAGTGAACCGGGAGGGAATTGGGATGTACGGGGATGAACTGGTAGGAAACTGGGATGTACTGGCATGGAACGGGGATGTATTGGGATGTACAGGAACGGAAGTGGAATGTACTGCGATGTACTGGGATGTACTGGCAGCGAGCTGGGATTTACTGGGATGTACTGGGAGGAAACTGGGATATACTGGGAGGAAACTGGGATATACTGGGAGGCATTGGGAGGGAAGTGGGTGTCAACTGGGACATTCCAGTTTCCTCCCAGTACATCCCAGTTCCCTACCAGTGCAGCCCAGTACATCCCAGTTCCCTCCCAGTCCGTCCCAATCCCCTCCCAGTACATCCCAGTTCCCTGCCAGTATGTCCCAGTACATCCCAGTTCCCTCCCAGTACATACCAGTTCCCTCCCAGTTCCCTCCCACTACATCCCAGTACATCCCAGTTCCCTCCCAGTACATACCAGTTCCCTCCCAGTACATCCCAGTACATCCTGGTACATCCCAGTTCCCACCCAGTACATCCTACTACATACCAGTTCCCTCCCAGTTCACTCCCAGTACATCCCAGTACTTCACAGTTCCCTCCCAGTACATCCCAGTACGTCCCAGTTCCCCTCAGTACATAACACTTCCCTCCCAGTACATAACAGTACATCCCAGTGTCCTCACACTACGTCCCAGTTCCCTCACAGTACATCCCAGTTCTCTCCCAGTTCACTCCCAGTACATAACAGTTACCTCCCAGTACATCCTAGTGATCCTAGGACATTTCAAATCCCTGCCAGTTCCACCCGGTACAACCCAGTACAAGCCTGTACATCCTAGTTCCTCCACGGTACATCCCAGGACATCCCCGCACATTGTAGTGCCTCCCAGTACATCCCAGTTCCCTCCCAGTACTGGGAGGGAACTGGGATGTACTGGGAGGGAACTGGGATGTACTGGGATGTAATGGGACGGAACTGGGATGTATTGGGAGGCACTGGGAAAGAAGTGGTAGTGAACCGGGAGGGAATTGGGATGTACGGGGATGAACTGGTAGGAAACTGGGATGTACTGGCATGGAACGGGGATGTATTGGGATGGACAGGAACGGAACTGGAATGTACGGCGATGTATTGGGATGTACTGGGAGCGAACTGGGATTTACTGGGATGTACTGGGAGGAAACTGGGATATACTGGGAGGAAACTGGGATATACTGGGAGGAACCTGGGAGGGAAGTGGGTGTCAACTGGGACATTCCAGTTTCCTCCCAGTACATCCCAGTTCCCTACCAGTGCAGCCCAGTACATCCCAGATCCCTCCCAGTCCCTCCCAGTACATCCCAGTACATCCCAGTTCCCTCACAGTACATCCCAGTTCCCTCCCAGTTCACACACAGTTCACTCCCAGTTCCATTCCAGTACATCCCAGTACATGCCAGTTGCCTCCCAGTTTCCTCTAAGTACATCCCAGTACTTTAAAGTTCCCTCCCAGTACATCCCAGTTCCCTCACAGTACATCCCAGTACTTCACAGTTCACTCCCACTACATCCCAGTACGTCCCAGTTCCCCCTTGGTACATAACACTTCCCTCCCAATACATCCAAGTTCCCTCCCAGTACATCCCAATCCCCTCCCAGTACATCCCAGTTCCCTGCCAGTATGTCCCAGTACATCCCAGTTCCCTCCCAGTACATACCAGTTCCCTCCCAGTACATCCCAGTTCCCTCCCAGTACATCCCAGTTCCCTCCCAGTTCCCTCCCACTACATCCCAGTTCCCTCCCAGTACATCCCAGTACATCCTGGTACATCCCAGTTCCCACCCAGTACATCCTACTACATACCAGTTCCCTCCCAGTTCACTCCCAGTACATCCCAGTACGTCCCAGTTCCCCTCAGTACATAACACTTCCCTCCCAGTACATAACAGTACATCCCAGTGTCCTCACAGTACGTCCCAGTTCCCTCACAGTACATCCCAGTTCCCTACCAGTACGTCCCAGTTCCCTCCCAGTTCACTCCCAGTACATAACAGTTACCTCCCAGTACATCCCAGTAGATCCTGGTACATCCCAAATCCCTGCCAGTTCCACCCGGTACAACCCAGTACAAGCCTGTACATCCTAGTTCCTCCACAGTACATCCCAGGGCATCCCCGCACATTGTAGTGCCTCCCAGTACATCCCAGTTCCCTCCCAGTACTCGGAGGGACCTGGGATGTACTGGGAGGGAACTGGGACGTACTGGGAGGGAACTGGGATGTACTGGGATGTAATGGGACGGAACTGGGATGTATTGGGAGGCACTGGGAAAGAAGTGGTAGTGAACCGGGAGGGAATTGGGATGTACGGGGATGAACTGGTAGGAAACTGGGATGTACTGGCATGGAACGGGGATGTATTGGGATGTACAGGAACGGAACTGGAATGTACTGCGATGTACTGGGATGTACTGGGAGCGAACTGGGATTTACTGGGATGTACTGGGAGGAAACTGGGATATACTGGGAGGAAACTGGGATATACTGGGAGGCATTGGGAGGGAAGTGGGTGTCAACTGGGACATTCCAGTTTCCTCCCAGTACATCCCAGTTCCCTACCAGTGCAGCCCAGTACATCCCAGTTCCCTCCCAGTCCGTCCCAATCCCCTCCCAGTACATCCCAGTTCCCTGCCAGTATGTCCCAGTACATCCCAGTTCCCTCCCAGTACATACCAGTTCCCTCCCAGTACATCCCAGTACATCCTGGTACATCCCGGTACATCCCAGTTCCCACCCAGTACATCCTACTACATACCAGTTCCCTCCCAGTTCACTCCCAGTACATCCCAGTACTTCACAGTTCCCTCCCAGTACATCCCAGTACGTCCCAGTTCCCCTCAGTACATAACACTTCCCTCCCAGTACATAACAGTACATCCCAGTGTCCTCACAGTACGTCCCAGTTCCCTCACAGTACATCCCAGTTTCCTCCCAGTACATCCCAGTTCCCTCCCTGTTCCTTCCCAGTACATAACAGTTACCTCCCAGTACATCCCAGTAGATCCTGGTACATCCCAAATCCCTGCCAGTTCCACCCGGTACAACCCAGTACAAGCCTGTACATCCTAGTTCCTCCACGGTACATCCCAGGGCATCCCCGCACATTGTAGTGCCTCCCAGTACATCCCAGTTCCCTCCCAGTACTGGGAGGGACCTGGGATGTACTGGGAGGGACCTGGGATGTACTGGGAGGGAACTGGGATGTACTGGGATGTAATGGGATGGAACTGGGATGTAATGGACCGAAGCGGGAAAGAAGTGGTAGTGAACCGGGAGGGAATTGGGATGTACGGGGATGAACTGGTAGGGAACTGGGATGTACTGGCATGGAACGGGGATGTATTGGGATGTACAGGAACAGAACTGGAATGTACAGCGATGTATTGGCATGTACTGGCAGCGAGCTGGGATTTACTGGGATGTACTGGGAGGAAACTGGGATATACTGGGAGGAAACTGGGATATACTGGGAGGCATTGGGAGGGAAGAGGGTGTCAACTGGGACATTCCAGTTTCCTCCCAGTACATCCCAGTTCCCTACCAGTGCAGCCCAGTACATCCCAGTTCCCTCCCAGTCCGTCCCAATCCCCTCCCGGTACATCCCAGTTCCCTGCCAGTATGTCCCAGTACATCCCAGTTCCCTCCCAGTACATACCAGTTCCCTCCCAGTACATCCCAGTACATCCTGGTACATCCCACTTCCCACCCAGTACATCCTACTACATACCAGTTCCCTCCCAGTTCACTCCCAGTACATCCCAGTACTTCACAGTTCCCTCCCAGTACATCCCAGTACGTCCCAGTTCCCCTCAGTACATAACACTTCCCTCCCAGTACATACCAGTACATCCCAGTGTCCTCACGGTACGTCCCAGTTCCCTCCCAGTACATCCCAGTTCCCTCCCAGTTCACTCCCAGTACATAACAGTTACCTCCCAGTACATCCTAGTAGATCCTAGGACATTTCAAATCCCTGCCAGTTCCACCCGGTACAACCCAGTACAAGCCTGTACATCCTAGTTCCTCCACGGTACATCCCAGGGCATCCCCGCACATTGTAGTACCTCCCAGTACATCCCAGGTCCCTCCCAGTACTGGGAGGGAACTGGGATGTACTGGGAGGGACCTGGGACGTACTGGGAGGGAACTGGGATGTACTGGGATGTAATGGGACGGAACTGGGATGTATTGGGAGGCACTGGGAAAGAAGTGGTAGTGAACCGGGAGGGAATTGGGATGTACGGGGATGAACTGGTAGGAAACTGGGATGTACTGGCATGGAACGGGGATGTATTGGGATGTACAGGAACAGAACTGGAATGTACAGCAATGTATTGGCATGTACTGGCAGCGAGCTGGGATTTACTGGGATGTACTGGGAGGAAAGTGGGATATACTAGGAGGAAACTGGGATATACTGGGAGGCATTGGGAGGGAAGTGGGTGTCAACTGGGACATTCCAGTTTCCTCCCAGTACATCCCAGTTCCCTACCAGTGCAGCCCAGTACATCCCAGTTCCCTCCCAGTCCGTCCCAATCCCCTCCCAGTACATCCCAGTTCCCTGCCAGTATGTCCCAGTACATCCCAGTTCCCTCCCAGTACATCCCAGTTCCCTCCCAGTACATCCCAGTTCCCTACCAGTTCCCTCCCACTACATCCCAGTCACTCCCAGTACATACCATTTCCCTCCCAGTACATCCCA